>NW_026854516.1:0-208803 GCF_026571515.1 Ruditapes philippinarum
TAGTTAAGGAATTAGAAACAAACGAATAAAAAAGAAGCAAATTATTTTTGAAGAGAGATATTTGAATAAGTTCAAGTTACAACTTTTTTACAAATAAAATTTTGATAATTTGTTACATATTTTTTTGTGTCTCAAGTTACAACCGTCAATATCTTTTAGGTACATTTCAGAATGTTTTAATGGATATGCTGGCTCTGATCTTTGCAGCACTGGTTGCATGAATTGAATGTGTGGCACCGTTAACATGTTTAGAGTTTAAGTTGTAACAATTTTGAAAAATATTTGTTTGGAAATATGACAGAGATACCATAATAACTGTGAATAGAAGGTCCTCAAAAAAGTCATGTGTCTGGACTTAAAATTGATGGATGCTGATAAATCAATTTCTACTAATTTGTTATACATTTTCAATTTCAGTTATAATATCAATTACACTAGGAAGTTCATAAAATCTTAGAACTTCTTTTTATTACCTCAGCCCAGTGACCAGTTCATAAAATTTGCAGAAAGTGTACATTCTACATAAAAAAATTCTTTAATTCTGGACATATTTTGGTTTTGTAATATTGTCCTATCATATGTTGACCTTGCACTTCATTTACTTTAGTAAGGGTCATTGAATAAACTCTTATATCAAACGAATATATCAATATATTTGTTATCTTCACACGTCAGTAAGGTGTGGTGTATTGGTATAGATGTCGGGCTTCTGATCTGAAGGTCTCTGGTTTGTATCCTAACCAACACCACGCTATGAAGTTACACTTCTAGTTTTTTTACTTGCAAAAATTAATTTGAAATTGTTTCCTCTTTTTTATCGATATATTTTTGTAAATACTCAAGACGTACCGACGTCGGAAAATTGCAAGTTTTTTTTCTAGATCGCATATTTTTCATGTTTTTTTTTGTGACATTATGCAATCATATATGCTTTAGCGCATACACGCTCTATATGTACATATAGTTATAAAAATACTACACAGATAGTATATACACAAAGAAAAACAGTTTGCACAAGTTTTTAGAGAAGGGCAGTTTTAAAATAAAAATAAAAAAAATAAAAGTGTCTGAACAAGGATAGAACCTGTTAATGTTTATATTCTTGAAACAAAAGACCTTGCGCTAAGAGGGATTCTTATTTTAAACCATTTAACAACTGGTTATTATTATTATATACATTCATTTCAATTTAAAAGTAGATCAAAACGTTTACTGAATATACTGGCTATAGGGTCAAATGAAGAGTGCCAGGAGAACAAAAATGTAAAAGACAATATTTATTGTCTACAACATTGACATACTACGCATTAAAAACTATTTTAAGGAAGCTAAATGATCGTGCAATACTACATTTTAGCTGTGAATCCGATAAGTTTTCGTTACAATAAACATTTAAGCTGTTGTGTTTGTATGAAAGTCATACAGATCATTTTAAAGCATATTTTCCTTGATTATATCTCACGTTAAGTTATGGTTGGAAAATACCATATTAAGGAACAATCTGTTAATAAAAATAACCTGCTGAATTTCTGTAATGGATTCGCCCTGCTTTGTATTTGGAAAAGTCAATCAAATCAATCAAAATACCGGTACTAAAACTAAGCTGTCAACAGTACAGAACCTGAACTGAGTGCACAGGTGTTCAGGCTTGCCTGGATCTATACTGGTTGCAAGAGCTTATTATTTTAAGGGTTAAAGACTTAATAGATTGTCATGATAGACTAACTGACCGGAATTGAAATTGGATGTTTATAATATTCAAACGTAGGTCCTGTTCAAGTTTGTCCTGACCCTGACTTTGTGATACAGAGTTTAATATGGGCGTCTTTGAGGCAAATTCTACATTGTATGTGGAAAAAAGCTTTTCTCTAAAGGACTTTTAAAAGGCTTCATTATTATAAACTCTTAAGCTATGTACTTGCTACTTCATGTTTAAAGACTGTGCAATTCTATGGTTCCTTTTTAAGTATGACATTTGCTTCAATGTCAAGGTTCCTACCACTTTGTCCATTCCCTTCTCTGGTTTTCCATCATTGTATTTCAAAGTTTGTCTTTGTACAGTTGGAGATAACACCCCCACCTGTCCCCTCCCGTTCTTTTATCTTTTATTATACTTTAGATTAAAAGATTGGGAGGGGGAACAACACATCAAAAACATCAGGTCGGTTTAATATCACTACCGGTTTCGGGTAAGATATACACTTCATCAGGTTATGCATTTAGACTAGAAAAATTAGAGCTAAGGTACATAAAAAGACGGTACAATTTCAGTCATTTGTTACTAAAAATAGACATTTTGTTACTAGTAATACTTTGGTATTGGCTAATGGCCAAAATTAATTGGCAATGTTCTAGATTTGTTGATGGCATTTACATTTATTGTTGATCGGAAAAATATTGTACATAGAGTAAATGTTTATAATTTGTTCGTTTTCCTGGCTAAATTGTCCAATTTCATCTTGTAATACTGTTGTGTTGTTATATATTAGTCTACAAGGTTCATAAATAGGTGAAATAGGTTCCGGTATATCAAATAGATGAATGTTTTCTTCTTTTGTTACCTTTGGTTTCTGCAGTCATTTCTTGGTACCAGGTGTGATTCTAAATTTAGGAGTGAATGTGGTGTAAGTCGTCTTAGGTGGGTTAATGTCCTTTATAGGTTCCTTCTTTTCTTTCTGGATTTCAACTGTTTCAAATTCTCCGTTTGTGAATTGATGTATTTTCTTCGAGTGTTTTCGTAGAGTATCTTTATTGGCATATAGCTTATGGCACCAAGTACATTTATATTTGGTAATTGTACTGTCGTGACTCTTTCTGTGTTTACAGTAGGAGGTGAAGCTTTTTAGTAAAAGGCCACAAATCTCACATATTTTGTTGAATTTTCCCCAAGTACTTTTTTTGCTGTTATCTGTTGATTGTTTATTGATTCGGGATATTTCCGTCATAATTTCATCGGGTGTAGCTTGTTTTGCTGTGAATTCTGGTTCGTGATTCATTATTGTATCAGATTTTTTATTATACTTTTATAATATTATATTCTAAAGTAGTTATCTTCAAAGTACAATAATAATAATAATACGGTTTTAGAGATTGTAAGATGCTTGTAATCTAAAGAAAATACATTATAGTGATAAATGTGAAATAATTTGTCATGAAAGTAGCAAAATGTAATCAAAGCACTGGTGGTATTTTGACTTCCACAAAGAATGCTAATTCACTTGCAAAATTGCAACAGATAAACAAGATGGTTTAGGTAATTGGCCATGAGTAACTTTCTTGATAAGTGCACCAAAATTAAAAAGTTTTTGAGAAATAAAAATAAAGGCATTTATGAGGTGTTATGGTTATGTAAGCAAAATCTAATGCAAGGTGGAATTGACATACCTTCCATGAACAGACTTTGTACCTGCTACATGTACTTGCATTAGTTTTCAAACTGCTTAAAGTTAAACTTAAATTTTGTTTTGATGAATTTTCTTTACAAACATTTTGACTAGTACTATGAAGTGGCATCAGAATAACATTCACTTGTTTTCATGTGTTCAATTGTTTTGTTATTAATTACAGAATGATTATTATCCTTACACAGGTTTGTGTTAAATATTAAACAAGTTAAAGTGCAATGATTAAGAAATGTCTGGAACAACACCTGATAATGATGAACCTTCACCTATCAGAACTACATATAAAGCCAATCCGATCCCCAACAGAACCTGTCCCATCCAAAAACTGTAACCAGCCAAATTTGACACCTCCCTTATTTACTTGAACTTCTGTTAATATAAAATGGATATCAATTAAAGATTTAAAAAATAAATATTTTGAACGAAGAACTGTGGGAGGAGTAAAAGTTTTCCTTTGTGATGAAAAATCTGTGCATTCTTAAGTTAAGGTTACAGACCTTCGTAATCCTTTAAAAAGTTTATTGAAATGAACTTTCTGAATTAAAAATTTCTGATAAAATTAAAAGTAAAAAAAATACAAAAGACACAGTAATTTTGACTGTGTGTTTTATATTTTGCTTAAAAAAAATGTTATTTTCATTTGTATTTCATTAATAACTTTGAAGTTAATTGTTTGAAGTTTCATTATATGCTAGTCTCCATATCATTTTTATTTATACAATTGATAACAATGTTCAATATGAAAAACACTTGTCTACCCTCTAAAAATAAATGTGTGTGTGTGTGTGGGGGGGGCTAATTTTCGACCCATAAGGGGGCGAAATTTTTCCACCTTGTCATATTTTAAGTCGTACATGTTATTGGGATATGCGGGGGGATATATAGACTTTTGGCCATCAATATTTCAAAGTTATTTCATTTACTTGATTACAAACAATTGCGGATTTTGGCAGTGGGTCTTTTTCATTTATTGGAATTAACTTATGAGATTGAACTAAAGTGTAAAATATATTGAGATATATTTCTTGAAGATATTATGTGATTATAATCATTATATAAAATCACAATTTAGTGACTTTTTCCAATAAAAAGATATACCAAAACAAAAAATCTTTGCTACTGTCTTTATATCCTCCTTTTCATGAGATGATCCAAATAAGACAACCATAATGCTGATTTACTTCCATTGCACTAACAGAATTTCAGCGCAAAATGGTTGGAACTTGAGATACAACTTTTTGCACAGACAATTAGGAGCAATTTGAGATACAACCTTTTGACTAACTTTAGATAACGAGTTGGCGAGCATCCTTATGTAATGGCACTTATGGGCTTCCGTAATATGTGAATATATGAAATACTGATACTGAGGAAACAAGAACCATATTTTTTTTAATTCCAAATATATAATTGTCAATTTCATATCACATAAGACATAATACAAGTCATTATACATAAGACATAATACAAAAGTCATTATACATAAGACATAATACAAAAGTCATTATACATAAGTCTTAATACATAAGACATGATACAAAAAAATGAAAATAAATCCTGACAATTTAATTTAAATATGTATGCCTTGGTGTATTTTCATTCAATTATACTTAATATCCTTTTTTACAGAAACAGCTGGGTCCTGGGAGGCATTTCACATATAAATTACAGTTTGGACGACTTCATGAAATTCGCAGGAAATTTTGACAAGTGACAGCACGGACAGAGAGAAAGAGATGCAAGAATAAATTTGTAATGCCAAATGAAGATATATCAAATCAAATCTTCAAAGATACTTTAAATCTATAGGTGTGTTTCATCGCAGTACTATTTATATTTTTAAAAAAGACCCAAAAAGCGTGAGATTGAAGATTGAGTGCTCCAAAATCAATGCTCATAATAGCTTTCCTGAGCTTTAAAAAAAATGTATTACTATATTGTTTTAATGACAATGAAAGATAATGATAGATCTATGTTAAAACAAAATAAGTTGAATTTTTATTTTATTATCATTTTCATTTTATTATCATCGCAAAAACAGCCTAGTTTTCGTAGTTTAGACCAACCGGCCATATTGTATACATTGTATAACATTTTGTAATACCACTGTAACGTCAATGCTGTTTAAGATTTTTGGACAATGGCTGAATTCACCATTGGCTGAATTTACCATTTCCATAACGGCAAATTGTTTGATTGCAATTAAAAGATAAGATAATAACATCAATTTTGTTTCTTTTGATATTGAATTTATTGCATATCTTGATTTTATAAAGGACATAATCAATTGCTCACACATACGCATAGTTTTATTTTTTATATAATTATTATTCTTTAAGAAAAAATTCAACATGTAAATACACTCGTAATAACTAATTTACAGTTGTACAAGAATAAAGTAAAAGTACACATAAACAACTTCGTCAATAAGTTCTAGTAGTTCCCTGTATACTCCTAATGTTCCTTGTACATCGATGGGTGTGCGAAGGTTAGTCTTTAGTAATATTGCTAACTCTTGAATTGCATTAAGTCCTGCGTAAGCCGTACATTTCGCAACAAGCATCAACATCATGTTGATCTACAATCTTTCCATAATTGTGTCCACCAAATTATTCCGACAGAAAGTAAATTAAATCGCATTTACCATTTGGTATCTCAGGACTCTTTTGTTTATGTATGGTTAGTAGGTTTCAATTCACCGCTATTCTGTTAATCTCGGCCTGAACCAAGTGAATGAAACATAATTTCAATCATTCACATCACCATACTCGTGACTGTCTTTTTTCATCTCTGAAAAAAAGAAAATCCACAATTGAATTCATTGACGCCGTGTGGTTCCCCTCCAGATCTCTATTCATTGAAACGTTTTTTTTCCCGGAAATACAACTTCTATAGGATTCGACATATTATTTGTACCACTGTACCTTTAACATAACGGAGTATTTGTGTAGCAATGCTAAGCGTCTCCAGTGCTTCAAGATAATACATGGCGATGACTGCAAAGGTTGTTGTTACTTTGTGACACTTCAAGTCTTAGTATCCTAATAGCACCGTGTATGCAAAAGTCATATGTTTTCACTTTATTGTGACCATCTTCGTGTTATACATTACTTGAACCCTTTATTATTGCGTCTTTTCATTATGTGGGCTTTCCAGTAATAATTCAATCAGGATCAATGGTTTTCTTACAAGATTGAACTCTGAACCTATGTTCATTTATCAAGCGTTTCTACATTGAACGATAGCCATTAGCCAAAGCATTGATCGCTTGTCACAATTCCATTGGAAATATAATCAAGAATAAAATTGTAATAGGGTGTGTATCCAGTTCGACGTCATACGTATGTAATGTATTAAAACGCTGCTGTATAATCTATCTTATGAAATTTATAGTAGTTTCGTTTTTGTTTAAATGAAGCCAATTTAGTTGCTAGAATATGGAACGCCATAGCTGTCTCATGTTGTTACATTTCGCTTTATTTTCCCCGAAAAGCGTCTTATTATGTATAATAGTGGTGTTGGCTTGCCATCGTTTTATGAGAACCTGTCTTAACGAAGTCTTATTAGGTCAAATATTCGTGTTATCTTGTCAAAACGTAGTGCTGACTTGTCTAAACACAGTCTTGTTATTTCAAAACGTCATGTTATCATGTCCAAATCAGGTGTTAACATGCCCAATGGAAGTCTTAATATGTCTAACATGCACGCCATCTTTTCGAATTAAGATTTCAACATGTGTAAACACTGCCTTGCTAAATGTGGTGTTGAAATGTCTTGAAATTGTCTTATTATGTGAAACAGAAGTGTAATCTTGTCGGAACTTGGTGTCATCTTGTCCAAATATAATCCTGGTTTGTTATGACACTGTTGTGTTATGTTATACCGTCGTTTTTTCTTGTCCAAATGTGGTATTGACTTGTCTAAACACCGTCACATTTTGTCAGACTGCCATGACATTATGTTCAAATTCGGCGTTATCTTGCCTAAAGAATGTCTTTTATGTCAAAATAGAATGCTGTCTTGTCCAACTGTGGTGGTAAATTGTCTAGAAATTGTCTTATTATGTGAAACAGAAGTGTTACCTTGTCGGAGCTTGGTGCCAACTTGTCAAACTCATGTCTTATCATGTCAGCTAGCAGTGATATCTTGTTCAACATTTATATTGACTTGTCTGAGTATTGTCCTGTTTTGTCAAACTGTTATGTTGCTTTGTACGAGTTGGTGTAATTCTGTCTTATTGTGCCAAAAAATCATGCTGTCTTGTCTAAAACTGTTGTTATCCTGTCTAAAAACACACTTACTATGTGAAATACTAGTGTTGACATGCCAATACATTATGTTTGTTTGTGTAAACGTTATTTTATTTAACATAAGGCAGCTATGGCGTTCCATACTATGAGATGAAAGCTTTAACGTAGACGGAGTTTGGTTTGCATAGAGCAATATCGGCTACTTTGTTGGTATGATGGTAGAATACTAGTATATAGCTATCTTGTTGCTGAGGAAGCCAATTACGTTGTATCTTAATTAAAATGTAACTAAACCTAAGTATTTAATTATGACTAGATATATTCAAATAAATATTCAACTAAGAATTTAAGATTTTTGTTTTGTTTTGTTGTAGTTAAGGGCAATTGCACAGTATTTCAGTCATATGACTAGTGTCTCTGGATTCTGTACCAGTACTAATATCTTCTCCACAAGCTAAGCGAGCGGAAAATAAGTAACAAGATGTCTGTTTAAAGAACAAGAGCACCAAAAACAGGCCCAGAACACTTAAAATTACTTAATACTTTTAAAAGAAGTTAAAAGAGGCATAACTCTATAAAGGCATCAATGGAATCAAAGTTCCAAGTTGTTATGCATACAATTATGTCATAAAGTTTTGGAAAAAAAATGAAACAAATGCGAGGAGGAGTTACGTTAACAAAGTAAAGTATTTCACAAAATCAGGCGTCTCGTTAAAACATTCTTTTGCAAGCCTGTACAGTAGTTGTCATTTCATAAACAATATAATTATGTAAGACTGTTCACAATTCAACACTTACCAAAGAAAACTTCTTTTCTCACTTTTTCTACCCCTTCTGTACGCCGCAATGGCTGCACGTAATGAAACTGGTCTAATTGCCGCCTTTTTTAGTTTACATCTGACATTAGTCATAAGGCATAAGACAGAACTCATAATACATAAGTCATCAGTCATAAGACAAAATGGCACTAATGGGCTTCCGTAACTACATATACTGTTGAACTATCAAGAATTTATTTGATAAAATATCATCGTTCGGCACATTTGGCTTTGTACTTGTCTGATAAATCATAAATCAATTTCTTGTATTTTCTTTTGTAAAGAGAGTCACAGGTAGAAGATGAATGTCCAATATGTTTACCATCAATGGATCTCCATAAGTTAATCTTTGTCGTATAGCTGGTTACACAGGCTAATGAGTCATACACGTTATATTCAAAAAGAATGACAAGTCAACATGTATATACATATAATAAGGTTTTTATTTCTTAATGTGCACTATGGAACATGACATGATTTATGAGTATTATAGTGCAGGATGCATATGGACTGACCTTATGTCAGGATGATTAATATATGTAACTCTAAAACGTGTGTATTTATATACATTATAAAATGTCCTTAGGACAGGTTGATATTATATATACTATTCTCAAATGTCAGAGGGGGAGTTCGACTTTGGTATTCCACTCGTTCACTTGTGTGTTTGTATTTGTATATTAAAAGTATGTAACATCCGTGAGTTCTTCCTCCGTTATACGACAACGGTTGATTTGGTGCCGTGACCAGGATGTCGAAGCGACGATTTTGCACAGCGGGACACAACGAAGTACCTGAAATAGAAAATTAAAGGTGAGTGATCGTTTATATACCTGTAGTTTGCTAATTTTGAAGATGTCAGATCAAGATATAGCTACAATTTTTGAAAATTTGTCAGATAAATTGAACAATATTTCAACTATCATAGGTACACAGGGTTTATCAGAAATAGTACAAAATTTTGATGGAAATTCTAAATATTTTAATGACTGGATAAAATCTATAGAAAAATATGCTATTTTAAAAGGTTTGGATGATAATAAAATAAAATTAGTCGCATTTCAATCAAGTAAAGGGACTGTAAGCGATTTTATATGTAGATATTTGCGTGATAATCACCGTAATTCGTGGGAACAATTAAAAGAAGAAATAAGTACTAGATTTGGGGAAATTAAAGATTTACATCATGAATTTTATCTTTTGAGAAATTTAAAACAAGATTTGGGAGAAAGTGTTCAAATTTTTGGGGAAAAATTTATTAATTGTGCTGAAACCGCTTATGAAAATTATAAACTAGGAAATAATAGTTTTATTGAACTTCAGTTAGTAGAATTGTTTACGGATAATTTAGCGCATAATTATTTAAAACTTAAACTTATGAGAGAAAAGCCAAAAACTTTACAAGAAGCAATTACTTGCGCAATGAATGAACAGAATTTCAGAGCTAGATTTTCTGCCAGAGTAAAATTTTCTAATTCTCAAAATCACGCAAAATACAATAATTACAGAGCAAATAATTCTAATCATTATTATACAAGAAATTTTTGCGTGTACTGTAAGAGACCAGGTCACCATGTTCGTAGTTGTAGATTTAGGAAAAATGAAATATATTCTGTATTTCACCGACAAAATTTTTCACGATTTAGGAAAAATAATAGCAATAATAGTTTGAAATCAAAGATTAAGTGCTGGAAATGTAATAATTTTGGTCATATTATGCGTGAATGTCGTAAACAAAATTTTTACGACAGAAACAAAATAAATTTTCAGGAAAACTAGCAAGTTCCTGTCACAAAGGGGTCATTGACAGGAACGATAAAATACCAAAATTTAGTATAGCATTAGCTGGAAGCCCTAATTCGTGTTTGATTAAAATAGAAAACTATAAATACAGATCGTTAGTAGATTCAGGTGCTGAAGTTTGTCTTCTGCATCGCAGAATATATAGAAAATTGAAGAATCCCCCTCAACTTATAAAACAGAAAATAAATTTATGTTCAGTTGACGGAAATTATTTACATATAGATGGTTATATAAATCTAAATTTTCAAATAGGGAAACAGAAACAACTCAAAAATTCTATGTTGTTTCTAAAATGAATAGAAATATTATTTTAGGCCGTGATTGGTTAACACAAAATGGCGTTAGATTATATTTTGATTTAGGCTGCTTAAGAGTTAATAATACATATGTACCCCTCGAAGAAGATATTCATATTGCATCAATTGTTAGATTAAAACAGGATGTTATTCTGAAACCTCAAACAGTTAATGTGTGCACTGCTAAGTTAAAACAAAATCCAGGCTTGGAAAATGATAGATTATATGAATTAAAAAGTATAGAAACTGGAATGATTGCTTCTGAACCAGGTCTTATGATAACAAATTCTGTTATGAAACTTTCGGCTGATAGAAGATTTCCTATTATGATTGTCAACAATACGCATAAAACTATAAGATTAAAACGAGATTCAGTAGTTGCTAAAGTTTCAGAAGTTGAGAGCATTAACTCGGTCACAGAGGCTCTTCAAACAACTTCCCCTCTTAACAACGATTTCGAACGTGATATTCATACACCTTCAGAGCATTTTAATATTGTTAGAGATTTATTAAGGAAAAATAGAAATATTTTCGCCAATAAAGATTCTGAATTATCACAGACAGATACTGTAACCATGAAAATACCAACAGGTAATCATCCTCCAATCAAATTACGCCCATATCGCACACCTTTAAACAATAGAAAATTTATGAGTGACGCAATCGATGAGATGTTAGATGCTAATATTATAAGAAGAAGTCATAGCCCTTATTCATTTCCTGTTGTTATTGTCGGAAAACGTGACGGCAGTAAACGGTTTTGTGTTGATTTTAGACAATTGAATAAAATTACAAAGCCAACATCATATCCTCTCCCATTAATTGACGATATTTTAACACTACTAGGGTCTTCAAAATATTTTACAACACTAGACATGCGCTCAGGGTTTTGGCAGATACCCGTACATGAATCAGACAAGGAAAAAACGGCTTTTACGACATTCAAAGGACTTTTCGAATATAATGTGGTTCCATTTGGCCTAGTTTCTGCCCCTGGAGTTTTCCAAGAACTCATGTCACATGTCTTACAAGGTTTAGAGGCATTTGCTGTCAGTTATCTTGACGACATTCTAATATTTTCGAAGTCATTAAATGAACATTTATCACATATACAGACAGTATTTTCAAAGCTTAAAG
Organism: Ruditapes philippinarum; assembly: GCF_026571515.1. Classification (NCBI taxonomy): domain Eukaryota; kingdom Metazoa; phylum Mollusca; class Bivalvia; order Venerida; family Veneridae; genus Ruditapes; species Ruditapes philippinarum. Next base: position 11,709 of record NW_026854516.1, read on the forward strand.
AGCATAAATTAAAACTTAAACTGAAAAAGTGCAGTTTTATTCAGCAACAAACAAAGTACCTTGGTTTTATAATTGATCATGAAGGTATAAAACCAGACCCAGAAAAAGTAAAAGCTATTAGGTCACTTCCGGTACCAAAATGTGTTAAAGATGTCAGATCTTTACTTGGTGCTGCTGGTTTTTATAGAAGATTTTGCCCTAAATATTCTAAAATTGTTGAACCTCTAATCAATCTTACAAGAAAACGTGTTTTGTTTAAATGGACAAAAGAATGTCAAGAAAGTTTTGAACAATTAAAGAAAATGTTAACACGTATTCCACTTTTAGCATTCCCAGACCCAAATAAGCCTTATATTCTATACACGGACTCCTCAGATTTAGTGGTCGGAGCATGTTTAAGTCAGACATGTAACAAAAAAAAAAAAAAAAAAGTATTGAACAAGTTATTATTTAATATCAAACATTTCAAACTCGTTCTAACAAATTATAAAAATCTAAAATCTAAAATCAACTTGACATCTGTTTTACCCTTAAGGTAATATCCGGTCAGAGATGTCCGGTCAGAGATGTTATCTAATGACTTTTTATTACTTTATCTTTAAAAGAAAAAATCACCTTAAGTCATATAATCTCTGATTGGTCAATTGTATATCGTGCGTAACCTTTTCATGTTTGAATTCATTTTAATAGAAAAATTTGGATAGATACAATGTAGCACAGGTAAGTTTACTTTTGATATTAGTTTTAAAAAGTTTGAATAAGTAAAATAATAATTATTGTTAAATGTTCGATTAATCTTTATGCAAAAAAATACAAAAATAATATGTTAAAGTAACATAAGGTAAATATTGTAGCTTTATAAGTTTTTCAATAAATATTAAATTTCCTTTATTTCAGACAGGTTGATATTATATATACTATTCTCAAATGTCAGAGGGGTAGTTCGACTTTGGTATTCCACTCGTTCACTTGTGTGTTTGTATTTGTATATTAAAAGTATGTAACATCCGTGAGTTCTTCCTCCGTTATACGACATCTTTTTCAATGTTTTCTGGGTCTTTTTTCTTCTTAGTGACCTATGTTCTGAACTAGTGCATGAATACGTTTACTACTCGTATTGTTTACTACTCGCATTTACCTGAAGGAGAAATAATTTATATTTTATACAGAATAAAGTTTCACACATGTTTTAAAAATGTGTCAGTCTTGCAAATATCTTGATACTTAAACTTTAACAGTTAATACGATTGTTGTGCCCCGTCACCTATTTTTTCATCTGAGTACGAAACCTAACCTTGTATGGGAGATAATGATTCAAGTTAGGAAAAATACAGTACTGTCATACTTTTCAAATCGTCTTCTGTTTCACTATCAGATTTACCTCCAACGTCCAAGAAGGGTGCATGTGATGAAACTTGCCCTTTTGCCGCTTTTTTGTCAAGTCATAATACATAAGACAAAAGTCATAATACGCAAGTCATTAGTCATAAGACAAAACTCCTAAGACAAAATGGCACTTATGGGCTTCCGTACTTATGTGCATAAGGCATTTAATTACGAATGGAAACTGAAAGAGTAGAGTTGAGAATAAAAAACTGTTAAAGTCAATATTTATTGTCTTCAACATTGAGATAATACGCATTTAAAAAATATTCAAAGGACCTAAATGATCGTGCTATCTGATAAATATGATAACTTTTTGTTACACTAAAACATTAAAGCAGCACGCCTCCAGACTCACGCTAATTTTCATGAAAAACTTGAAAATGTATTTGAATGTATAATATTGTGAAATAACCAAAAGGAAGCAATTTGCGCATTATCAATGGCACTTACACCCACGTAAATTACCAAAAAGTGGTCAAAATATGCATAAATAGTCCTTACTACGTTAGTAACGCAGTAGAAATATAGTTGTAAACAATGAAAAATCAGTCATTAACCGCATAGAACATGTAAAATATTACTTGAATCTTGAAACTTTTTGCTTTTCCTAAAATCGTAATACATATTTCTCAAGTTTGATTTTAATGAAATTATTTTGACTCATCTGGAGGCATGCAGCTTTAAAGCTGTTGTGTTTTGTATTATCGTCATACAGATAATTTTAAAGCATATTTTCCTTGATTACATCTCATGTTAAGCTATGATGAAACAAAAGAAAAATAACAAAGAAAACACTTGTTAAACATTTTTTAATAACAATTGAGACACCTGGCTATGTTTTGTTTTTCTAATAATTAATAACTTTTGAACGTTTTAAAACATTGTCAATGTTAGACTTCGTGCAATTTCTCTTACATTCAATACATGTACTTAGTGTTATTTTCATAACTATAGATACAGACAATAGAAGAACAATTAGCTTAGATATCCCCTAAACCCCTTGTTATATAAGTCTCTGGCGGCCCTTCGGTCAAAGACCTGCACTCGGCGTACACTCAAAATAAGCCAAGGTACGACCCTGTGACGTTTGTAGTCAAATCTCAATAAATGTTTAAATCAGGATTTGTCTGAATGTTAAGCATCGGTCTGTAGTGAGATTTCGTAAAATCTCTGGGTTTTTTGAGTCCGTTTAGTGACATTTTCTTAGTACGCATTGTATGTTTTGGACACACCAGAACCCACGACGGAAAGAATATCTCGATGAAGACTGCATAGAAATCCACATCAAAAATGGGTAATATAGAGGAGAGCCAGGAGGGTAGAATCACATTTCGATTTTCTAAAAAAAAAAAGATTGAATTTTATACAACTGTTTAAAAAGTTGAAAACTTACCCAGCGATTGACCTAATTTTACAGTCACATCTGGTGTTATGCTTCACATCTGGAACAGCGGAAATTCACATATACTTTTTTACGATGCTCATTTTTGAGATACATATGGGGTTCCACCCCCGTGATATAGCTAGCTGTGAAGGTCCCTTAGACATTGGTTAATTATATCTGGGGGTTCCCTTTGAAACAAAAGTAAAAAGGCACAAGAGAGGGAAATGCACATGGATTTTTTACTGATTAATGAAATTGCGATATAACAGTTATACTTTATGAAACTCGTAAGTTAAGGGGGTATAACAGTGCCCGGGGCGACATCTCGGGATGTTTCTACAAAAACGTTGTCTCGGCCTGACGGCCTCGACATTTTTTTTTTTTTTTGGGGGGGGGGGGGGGGGGTGGCAGAAACATCCCTCGATGCCGCCCCAGCCACTTTTATACCCCTGTAACTAACTCGTTTCATGTACCATAACTATTACATACTACAAAAAAGTTTTGTTTTTTGTGGGTTCTATTTTTATTGTGACATTATAGTACTTGCTCTTTACTATTTCAACTGTGGCAAATATATCATTAGTTAGATCAAATGAGTAAGAACGAATTGTTCTCAAAACATCACCATTTTTGAAAAGTAATATTCATACATGTATGTGCAGGAGTCTTTTCTGATGGTAGCTGTAACCAAACCTTGTGACACTGGCATATACGGAAGATGCCATAACCTGGCTGCAACGTCTATCACATTTCTGATGACCCTTATGGTAAGATACATGGCATGGTAATATTATTTTGGCACAGTATTCACACAATAAAATTAGAAAAAAACATGGAAAATATTGTTTTCCTTTTTTCATTAAATTATATATTATTTGTACAACATTTATTGTTAAAAACTTTTTTAATTTCATCTAATTTGTAAGTATATTACATAATTATGTAAAGAATATTTTATATTATATTCGTTATGCACAGGAATCTTAAGATCAAATAAAAAAGCGTATAAGAGTGTAGCATTTTCTGTCCTAGGACTAAAGCTTTGTATAACTAAAAGTGCAAATGGACATGAAATGTTTAGCTGGAATATCATAAGTTCAAAAGTTTCCTGATTTTAAAACGGTTATATAAACCCTTCAAAATTTTATAAGAAGTGCCAATTAGAGCCAGTTAGTGCTGTCCCTATTAACAAATTTTACAAATCTATATTGACAATTTTACTGTCAAAAACATACCTTTTTTGCATTATTTTATGTATAAGCCAGTCAACTATGATGTAAAACACAAATTTACAACAGTTTTTCTATTATTTTTTAAAATTTGAAATATGTCCCTAAAATTTATGTTACTCCTGAAACATAATCAGTAAAAGTAATAAACGATCCCTAGCTAATAAAAAGAAAACAAAGCCTCTAATATAAAGAGAACAATTTGTTACAGTACAGGCGTGTAGTATCAAAGAAAATTGTTAGTAAGTGATTTTATTTCCTTTTAAATGATACTTTTATGGGGGATTTAACTTCTGCTATCATTATAATTTTTATCTTTATAATTGTAATTCAAAATTTGACAATAATTTCAGATTTTTAAAATATTTGTTTTATAATTTATAAGTGGTATAGATTTCTTTTACCTTATCTATCAATTACACTATTGTGTTTAAGTATCAATTGAAGCCTTTAGAAATAGAATCGCTAAAAATATTTAAAACCACGAAATTGAAAGTATTGCAGGCTCAGATTGAAAGAGAAATAACTTTTACTTTCCTTATAGTGGTCTTACCCACGGCAGAGAAACGTACGCACTCCACGGTCCTTTAAAGTGCAAGCTACTGTCCACGCCTCTCCAGTGGAGATAGAATATGTTAAGTCAGCAGATAATTCTAAATCAGATGGAAATTGTATGTCAGTAGAAAAGAGGTAAGTCAGCAGAAAGTAGTATGTGTAAGATGACAGTAGTCGTTGTAGGTTAGATAGTAATTAAGATGAAAGTTGTCGGTCAGTAGAAAGTTGCTAGTCGGTACAAAAATGTACCTAAACTCAGTCAATAGTTTTATGTCCGCAGAATGCAGTAAGTTAAGTTGGAGTTGAAAAAATGTGAAAATCGTGAGTCAGTAGTTAGTCATTAGAAAGTTGTAGCAGAAATTCATGTCAGAATGTTATAAGCTGTAAGTCTGAAAATGTAGTTAGTCAGTTGACAGTAGGTAAGTAAGATACAATTAGTTAGAAAGGTGTAATTCTTTTAAAGTCTGGAGATGTTGTAAGCCAGCAGAAAGAAGCAAGTCATTTCAGCGTTAAGTCGTCATTACAGCAGAAAGTCAGCAGAAAGAAGTAAGCCATTACAGCAGAAAGTCAGCAGAAAGAAGTAGTAAGACAGCAAAAAGAAGTGGAAAGGCAGTAGAAAGAAGAAAGGCAAAAGAAAGTAGTAAGTCAGCAGAAAGTAGTAAGATAGCAGAAAGAATTAAGGCAGAAGAAGGTATAGTAAGGCAGTCAAAGAAACATGATCGATTTATAAGAGTGATGCCTATGTAAAAGTTCAATGTTGTCTGCTAAATTAGAAATACAGTGAATATAAGTGGGTCCTGGCATCTTAAGATTGTTGATGACTATCAAAAAGTACAAAATTGATTTAGAAGACTTTGATAATCATTTAGTGTTTGAAAGTATTTTGTTTAATGTGATTGTTCCATTTTTCAAAATTCTTTCAGTTTGGTACATTTAATCGGCACCAAATTATCATTGAATACTGTCCAGGTAAATCAGGGTTCCAAACCCACACTATTAAAGCTGACTAACAAACACTAACCTATTCTTTATACCTTTTGTGCAATGTGATGTTCTAAATTTCAACATTCATGAATGCCTTTCCCCATAAACTTTCTCCAGCAATCTTATTTAACCATGCATTCAATCATTTATTAGCATTTAAGATCAATCATTTATTAGCATTTAAGAAATACTTATTAATATAAAACTAGGTGAGAATAACTGTGACAGTATACTTGGATTTTGTCACAAGATGAATGTCTTACATTTAGTATCTTCTTGTATTAATGAATTTAATATAAGTTTGATGAAATTGTAAAGAACCATGCATGCATATTTTTGTCACTGCTGTAACAGAAATGTCTTTCCTGTAACTCATGTAACAAGATGTAAATGACATTATTATTTAACCACGGTCTTGTCAGATAATAATCAAACACTACATACTAGTCATAGCTTCCAGACGACATTTTATCTTAAGATAAAGTAAAATGGAATTCAATAAAAGTTTGGTAAAATAACGAAGTACCATGCATGCTTATTTTTTGGCACTGCTGTAACAGAAGCGTATTTCCTGTAACAGTACCTGTCACTCATGTAACAGCACATAAAAATGTAGTTTTTATTTTACTAAGGTCTTATCAGATGGTAATGAAGTAACAGCCCATAACATTTCGATTATTTTTACATCTTAAGGCAATAAAAATTTACATAAAATGCACTAATTTAGAATTATATAAACTCAAAAACTCTAAATATTTACGTTGTAAAAATCCATGTGTATTTATCATCTAAAATTTATATTTGGTGCCTTTTTGATATGATTTAATTGTTCTTTGAAAGAATAATACCAAGCCTGTTGAATGATACATGTGTATGATTTGTAGAGACTGTAGATCGCTGATAAATGAGCCGCGTCATGACAAAACCAACATAGTGGGTTTGCGACCAGCATGGATCCAGACCAGCCTGCGCATCCGCGCAGTCTGATCAGGATCCATGCTGGTCGCTATCAGTTTCTCTACTTGTTATAGGGATTGTAAGCGAACAGCATGGATCCTGATCAGACTGTGCGGATGCGCAGGCTGGTCTGGATCCATGCTGGTCGCAAACCAATTATGTTGGTTTTGTCATGACGCGGCTCAAATATAAAAGTGTTACAGGATCATTGTCGATGCTTTTCGGCATTTTAAGCTTGCAAATATATTTTTTCATCATTGGGAAATATTGCTTATCACACCACAAAAAAATTCATCCCTCATAGATCATCTAAAAATCAAAGATATTCAAACTGAAAATGTTACGAAATATAGAATGGCTCATATAATTCATTCATCGTACGAGTGGGTTTTTTTAACGACGTCACTTGTATTGGCCTAATTATCAATTTGAAATAAGAAAAGAAACACTTTATATTCTTCGGTCTTACAAGAAAAGGGTGAGTTACATAAATATGCGATAGCGTTTCAAAATAAGAGAGGCCTTTTTCAATTATATTTGAGTAAGGGAAATAAATCTTCAAAGCATATTTTGAAAGAAATATCAAGAGTTACCAATATTTGTACATCACTACCCCTTGGTTCTTTTACATGCCCAGTGTATAGCACTGATACATGTGAGGATTACCTGGATTTCTTACCAGTACACCTCTAGGTAGGTGGGAAACACTGAAAGTGTCTCTGAAAAATCCCAAGGGTGTCACCCAGGATCGAACCCGGGACCTCAGGAGTGATAATCAGTGGTTGATATATCAACTTTCCAATATTTCAATTCAGATATTACTGATATCAATTTTCCAATATTTAAATTCACGTCAATTATATAATATCAAAGTATTTTACGCAGTGGTTACATTGTAGTGCCTGCGGAGGTCGTGCGTTCAATCACTGACCAGGTCATACTAAATTAAGTATACCATGAAAAAGTCACAAGGAGCTTTCTTACATTGCGCTCAACATGAGAGGCATCATTTTAGGACAAATGGCCGTATATATTGTAACGAAATGAGATGTCTCGTTCATTTTTCTATGACCAGATAATTTTGAGAAGCTGTACTATAATTAATACAGTGAGACATTGTTCTAAGTCATGTGTTTTTATTACTTTTTTATTTTCAAGGCGTTTACTTTGAATACCTGGTTATCATGTTCAGATACAAATTTGTTATCTGTTTTTTATTGTTAATTCCAAAGAAGTCATTAAGATATTTATTTCTGGTGCTTTAAACATTCTGTTCGCTTACTTGTGGTTCATCCCTTTACAACTTTTGCTTAATCTCTCTCTAAAAAGATTATTTCATCCCGTGCAAGAAAGTATGCGTTTCCTCATAACTTAAGAATAAACGAACCCACAACAGTGATATGATGTGACCAAAGCTGGTGTCAAATGTTACGTGTCGACCGTAGCAGGTGTTGTATGGAGGGCGATCGTTGCCAAAATTCCAGACATGTAATGTGTTCCTTTTGAAAACTACTTTTGAAAATGCGAACATGTATGTCTAGCATTTTTTATTGCATTCGTGCACAGCAAATGATATGCCTCTTAATCCAATCTTTTAATTGAAGGCACCCGCTTTTAAATAACACGTTTACATGTAAATCTTAACAACTGACCTAACATGGAGAACAACAACACATTTTACAAGTTCGTATCTACCATTGCATATAACACATAAGCATGTTTACACACTTGTAGATATATATCTGTACCCTGAAAACACAAATGAAATGTAAAACTCGAATGCAGAAATATAATTTAATAAAAACGTGTTCCAGTCGTAAACTACAACAGTACGTTTACACAGTTACATGTTTAAAATGACAAAAGTAGACGATTTCTAAGTCATGCATGACGCCCCGCCTCTCTCTGAGTATTTGCGATCTTCTATCACGGAAATGTACGGACAGGTATAATACCCGTCGCCTCACTCCATTTCTCAATAAAGTGAAGGAAAACACGGCGTCCATTCTAACTTTTTTATTTCTATAAAAAGTCCAATATTATTGTATCAAATGAAAGATTACTCCATAAGCTTTCTATGAATGCCTCGGAAATAAAAATGAATTAAATAGATGTATGGAATTTTTAGGTTTTTTTACTCTGAAAATAACAACTCTCGAATTGGTAAGAAAACACGGCGTTCCCTCCAAACTTTTTTTTAAGTTCGTAATATATTTTGATAATTTTGGATTGAAATAAAAGTGTGCTTCATACGATTTATGATATATAATTATAAAATGCCTAAAAATAAAAATGAATTAAATCAAACTGAATTAACTTTCGTTAAAAAGTTTATCATGTTACTTTTTGTAAAATAGAGAAAATAAGAATCCCTAAAGAACGCTCAAAACGACAAAATTGAGAATGTTGCAGGCCCGGTTTGATTGAGCCTGCTCATGGACGGTAATGGAAGAGCAAGTTATCGTCCACGCCCCCTAGCACCGGCTTAAGCAAAATTCAACATGAACTGGTACAATTTTTAAACATCGCAGATGTGTTAATATGGCGATTATCATGGAACCTTCAATGTGACACGTAAGTGCCATACCATGAAAAACGGCATTGATCCCCAAGTAAAAAAAAAACACAACTCTGAACTTCAGTAAGAAAAAAAAAACAGGCGCCCCCTACTTACTTTTTTTATTTTTCTGGTCAATTTTGATAATAAACAAGATAATCAAGGAAAGGCGGGCGGAAAATTACATAAGAATTGCAGATTCGGTTTGATTGAGTCTGCACATGAGGGATAATGAATAAGTGACGATTATCATGGAACCTTCAATGTGACACGTAAGTGACACGCCCCCCTAGCACCGGCTTGAACGGTACTCAATTCTAAACACTTAATAGCGCTGGCATCAATGATCCCGAAAATGAACCAGAAAAACACTGAAGTGAAGTACGGGGCAAACTATTTACAACTGCACTTGTGAAGTATTAAAATCTGGAAACAAAATGATCCCTCGGAAGCATTAATCACTACAAAATTACATAAGAATTGCAGCACTCTGTTTGTTTGAGTCTGTACATGAGGGATAATGAACAAGTGCAAAAAGTTTTTTTATTCATACTGAAAAACCGTATTAAAGATTGTACATATGTGCTACGGATAAGTATTTTCTTGATTTCGGAAAGGAAATTTCGGTGCCGCTTTTAAAAATCCTATTTTTGCAAATACTTGCATAGTTTTTGTTGAAAGTTGAAAATTTGTGCCAATACATTTTTCAATGATACCAATAAAGAGTATTGGATGTTTTTACATTATCAATAAAATTACTCCCTTGAAGTTGGTCATTGTTTCCCCCTAAAAAAATTCCAAATCGCCGATGTTTCTCAGGAATATATGATAAACAAGATCAACAAAGGAAAGGCGGCGGCGCTCAATGAACGCAAACCCTACATGACCCAGCAACAAGAACAAGTGGCAAGAAGCCAAGGCGGTCCCCAAACAAAACACATGGCCAGGGCACTAGGCATAGCACGGACAGGTTATTCACTAAAATGATAAATAATTTGTAACTGATAAGAAACACGATGTTAAATAATAAGGTAATGCACAAGTTATCTTCATCATAAATGGTAAAATCAGCAATTTTCAAGTGATGTTGCTAGTGACAAAAACTTTTATAACAAATGCAACATATATATGTTAGTTGAAAAATGCCGTATGTTGCCCTTCAGTTTTATATTTAAAAATATGGGAGAGGCGCCGTTTTATACCTGTCCGCAAATAGAAGGTCGTAAATACTCCGAGAGGGGGGGCGTTATGCTTGACTTAAAATCGTTTAACTGTTTGTGAATCTACTTTTGTCCTTTTAAACATGTTACTGTGTTAACGTTCTCTCTGCAGTTTTAGACAACTGGACAGTTTTCTTAAACTCTATTTTTCCGTATTTCGAGTTTTACATTCAATTTGTAATATTTACAGATCTATATAAGTGTGCAAACATGCGTATGTATTGATGCAATGGAAGAATACGAACTTGTAAAATTGTTGCGTTTTTGATGTTTGTCATTCTTCGATAAATTAACTTTTTAAAAAGGCGGGAACCTTTTATTAAAAATTGAATTAAAGGGAAAAATAAAAAGGGAGGCATACAAGTTCGCATTTTCAAAAGTCATTTTAAAAAGTAACACTTTACATGTCTGGAATTTTGGCAACGAACGCCCTCCATAGTGTTGTACGTGAGGTGTCGATCAGTACGTAAGTCAAGTGCAAGTGGTATATGGCACTCGCAGGGTGTGGCGATCTTTGCTTGGGTAAAGAGGGACGGCCGCAATGTCAATTGCAAGTGGCTTATATACATGTATATTATTATTGCAAGTTTTTTTTTTAATGGGGATTGAGTATTTATTGCATAATTACTTCCATGAAATCTAATCACGCAACTTAAATGGTGAACCTTGGTCTGATTTTAACGAGCATTTCTAGTGTTCAACAAAGTAATTTGATTTTTTTATATTGTTTTATACTGCTTAATTAAGCCGGCTGACACGAAACTGTCTTTTTGTTGGTACTTTTTTTTTAGTTTCGTAGAATCTTGACAATAATAGGATCTGTACTTTGACCAAATGAGGAGTGTTTCGATTCTGTTTCTTTTTTTCAAAAACATTGTAAGCAAACAATTTCTTTTTTTTTTTCAATTACGGTCAATGAGGAAGTTCAATTGCTCCTCCAAGCTGCAGCGTAACAGTATACCATATATTTGTATAAAAAGTGTAATGCTATGGAACATGTTGTTTTAATGCAATAAAATATTTGTAGTTGTAGTTGTATATAGTTGATCATTGACCACGGACACTATATGGTGCTCTAAACGTCTTAAAATCAAAGGCAATTGTATACTTTGTCAATCCCAGCACATAAACTTATCATATAATTATATCAATAAAATCTAATATACGTTGTTCATAAAAAAAACCTACATGTATGTCGACGTTTATAAATATGTAAATAACACGTTTTGAGCTCTACGTGCAATTTTATTCACCGAGCAAACTGAAAATTATTTTTAATATATAGTGTTTGGAGAGTTATCTGAATTAATTGTCTAATGTTATATATTTACATGTATAGTAACTAGTTTAAACTTGTTTTTATTTTTATTTTCATCTAAACAGCCTTGTCAGGTAGAATTTAGTAATAAAAGTGGTCCAATAAAAAAACCTAAAGTCCGCGTTTGATCGAATAAATACCGAAAGACTTTCATAATTATTTAAAGTATATGTCGTTTTTAGATACTTTCATGTAAAACTGAAAGTGTAGAAGTCAATAGATATGAAAACAACAAAGTCATGGTGATGCTATCAAATGTACTAAAACAATATTGTTCATAAACAAAAATATCCGGTGGCGTCATCTCCAAAGCCAATCCCGGATGTAGGGAATCCAAAAGTGTGCCAGTTTAAATTCTTTGTTCACTTGCACCTGACCGGGAATGAGGCAGAGATAAAAAATATCAAGATCATGAGTAATAGTAGTATAGTTTAACTTATAAATCCGTCTTTAAAGATGTACTAAATAACTTTAATAATATTTCTTTTTTTTTCATATATATGTACTTTTATTTTATTTTGTTTTATTAATTTTTTTTCTACTTTTGTCCTTCAACGCACGAACCTGCTTCAAATCTAAGGAAACTGTTAAATGCCAGTTTATATGTACACGTACATTGCAATGTGCACGTACATGTACATATTTCATGAACGTGCAGAAATGAATCAAATAATGTTGAGATGATCCTTTAACTTGATTCCACTTGACCGTAAAGACCATTTTGTTTAAAATTCCGTCTGCTTAATTGTCATAATTATCATATGTATGGTCACAAAAACGCATAACTAATTTATATGTTGCCCGTATGAAGTTTTCTTTTCAAAATTGTGACATTTCTAAGAAATTTGTTATGATTTTCGAAAATCAGGACACAAGCAAACAATACACAAACAAAAACAAAGTAGTTTATTTCAGAGAAAATCATTTATGACATCTGAAATATTTATAAAATGACTTTGTCGTCTTCTTTCATATAATAAGCGGGAAAGGGTATACTAATTATCACCTAACGCCACTCTACACGTATTATAAGCGGATTCCTCATTCTAATATAAAAATTCTTCTCCTGATCCCTCCCGAGGCGTGCACGTCGCGGAGAAAACACACGCCAAATCAAGGTCAAGTCGTCACAAGTACCAGAGACGATTGGTTGACCTGTCGTGACTTACTCGGGAGGGTGGCGCTAACAAAAGCGGTTCCTCAAGAAACATGATGCCTTGGCAGCATTGTCGTACCTCCACCAACCACCAACGAATGAACAATTTAATAGGTTAAGGAAGATCAGCATGAAAAAGACGTCCCCGATACGACTTCAAGAGTGGACCAACATGGACGCTAAGATCTCGGACATATGGAATTTCGGCGTTGATCTAAAATAAAAATAAAACACACATAATATAAAAAATATGCCAGCCCGCATAGCTCAATCAAGACTGGTAATCTCAACATTGTGAGTTCGATTCCCAGGCTGGCCAACTTCAATTACTATTCAGTCTTTCGGATGATAGTTTAAATCGAGGTGCTTAAACACTTGGCACGTTAAATAACCAGGGCATCTATCTATATCTATCTTGCGCTATCCTCCAAAATAATTATAGAATGACTATAATTATAATACTCTTCTGGAGGACTCGCCCATATAGGCAACCGATGGCGAGTATAAATAAAGTCAAATAAACAGGATATGAACCGTGTTGCATTGAGTCTTGAGCCTAATCAACTATAGAAATCACCTGAGTGAATTTTAATGTCTAAATATCACGAATTCTTGACAGGGAACTCAATATAAAACTGACCGAGCAGATACCGTGTTACACTTAGATGTGTCAACCGAGGAGGCTGTTGCTTTATTTTGATACTTACTAATTACACTGTGTATATCGTACCCTTTTTGTGGAATCTATCTGTCGCCCTGCCTATTTTACAGGGACAGGTAAACAAGACTCCTCTGTTGAAGGACACCTATCCAGAAAATGGTGATTCTACTAATAAAATGAAAGAAGAACTATACCACGGGACACTTAAATGTTTCATTGGAAATGTGCAAAAGGGACCCTCCACTATTTCTGTACATTTTGCATAAAGAGTTTATTAAATTTGATTATGATAATGTAGATCCTGTGAAGTATGATGACGTCAGAATGGGTCACGTTATAATGATATAACTCGTATTCCTAAAAAAGGCTTTTTCAGTACAAAGGGTTTAAATTTGATATCAAATAATCTTTTAAAAAGAGACGTTGTCATGCTACAAAACTTTTAAATATTATGATATACAATATGATTATTCATGATTGATGTTATCTCGGAAAACAGAGTGCATTCTGATTATTAATTCTGACGGATATTCAAAGCTATGCAGAGAGAAGATCATGTATCACATATCGCACGATTTACAGGAAATATGGGTGTTTTTTTTTCTTTCAAATATTAGTAATATCATGAACAAAATGATTACATCGTAATATTTTACTATAAATAATGCATTATTTTTTGTTTCTTTGTTGTTGGTTAAAATTTTTTTTATGTTAGATGTTGATATTTTCCTTCTTTCTTTTTATTCAGTCATTATTTTGTTTATACTATATTGACATTAAAACTGATTTTTTAACATGTATTAACTTTACTAACTTGTATAATATAATATGAAAATACCCGAAAAATTACGTACAAGGTCTTCCCCCAACAGTACCGTTGGGATGACGCCAAATATCACTTCTACAGTGTATGTTGTGTTACACACTGTTTATTTGTTATTCAAACTTACGTAATGGTATAGTTATACAAAACTTTTAAATAAACTGACAAGGCAAGGTCATTTTGCGGTTGTTTATAATCGTATTATCGTATAAACTCACCGCACCTTATTTTCTAGGACATTATTACTATTTGTCGTAAATACAGTTTGAAAATGATATCGTTCTAAAGATCCAGAAACTATCGGCTGGGACTGGGCTTAATTAGTTTGTAACAACAAAACTCTTCCCTTGCTTACAAGGGGTCTCGAAGTCCTCCGCTGGAAAAAATATCAAATATGCATGCTCCCCAGGCATTTTATGTGCACTTTTAAAAAAATACAAGTGTCTACATATTTTTGACAAAATTTCAGACTTGAATTTAATGTTAGCAAGCAAGCAAGCGGAAAAATACGTTCTGGTGCATGTTCACGGACAGATTTTAAAAATCCTGTTTCCACAATTTCCCAGAAACATTTCAGTCCAGCAAAATAGAGCGTTAATTATGACTAATTCATATATATTTGATGGGGAGATGGTGGGGTTAAATGGCTCAGGCTATATATTTTTCTCATCGTGTATCTAGTACAAGTCCAAAGTTCGTGATAAAACAAATAAAATGTATTATTCTTTATATAGTCATTTAAGGCATTATTTGTTTTAGTATCTCAAATAAGGAATTTAAAAACATAAAACTGACTTGATTTATACAAGGCTGTTTCTAAATTAGTGACTAATGGGAAAGAAATTTTTATTTTATTCAGGTTAAAAAAAATAATAGTAGTTAAAAATATGACTGTCATTTTCATGAGAAATCTGTTTAAACTAATGTCAAAATTTTTAACACAATTAAACAATGTTTTATTTTGGTTGGCCTTATATAAATTTGCATTTTTTTTATTTATAGACATGATTTGTTTCTTCCATTTACGGATTCGGTTTTCCATGACGTGTTTTGACCTAATTCAAGGTATGTGGTGTATATATATACGTTTTTGGAGACTTAGCGGTCAAACGCTGATCTCGGACCACGAAGATCTAATCAAATCTGAATATTTCATCAAGAGCAATACTGTTGATTGAAAGATTTAACGCTTTTAATATAATTTAAAATAAAAATAAACTTCATTTAAATAAACACGTGTTTACTGCTGGAAGTCGTGCTGACACAGACAATGACCAAAAAGGGGAAATTAACAGTTCGGCGCATCGGCGAACGAAAGCAACCTTACATGTAAGTAGCAGCATACATTATTTAGATACTTTTTCATTGTAATGTCAAACACTGCAGTATGTCCTAATTTTTAATTATTTTAATTCATTTTTTAGGTAATCTGTTAACTACCTAATTGATTGATTGATTGATCGATTAATTAATTGATTGATTTTGTGAATAAGTAAAGCTTTTAAATTATATTGACGTTGTACACTTTACCACGCCATCGTTCAGATATAAGTAAGTAAAGTATTGGGTTTTCCCCCGTCAATTTTGCTGTATTTATCTCATGTACACAAAGATAAAAATAGAAAATATGTTTATATTAATTTTTTTTCTCCATAGATTTTGTGTAGCGGTATATGTGGCATTTTGCAGTATTGAGGCGATAGCCGCTCCAAATGGCAAGTTACTTTTTTGAAGTACTTTTTTAGCATTTCGTTCTGTTTTAAAAAGCTTTAAATCAATGTACCATTAAATTACTTGTGTGTCCCAGATAAAATCAAGGCCAAACATTGTACAATATACGTGTTATCGATGAATGTATACATATGTATATATATACCACTATAAATTTATTTACTAGTATTAGGTACATGTACACCAAACGTGTTCAATCACAATATTTATTTTTTACCCTTTCCATAACTGCAGAGTTTGTGTTAATGTAAATGCCAGAGTAATTAAATGTACTTTCTCGCTCTGGACGAGTGCTGTAAAATAAGACAAACAAAAATATTAAGTCATTGCAGAAAATCAAGTACTAATAGTACAGATATGAACTTGTATACTTTGTGCAATATATTAGACCTGACGGGCTTATTATGATGGTCAAAAAATGTGCCAAAATACCTCATAGCAACGTCAAAGTTGTAGGGCTATTGTATACTATTTAATTATACTTATCTTTAATAAATAAATAAATAAATAAATAAAAAAAATGAATGAAATAAAAAATAAATAAATAAACAAACAAAAACTGCCTTTTTTAGGGACACTACAGTAAACATATATATATTCATATTGTGTTCAAAGTTAAAAACATAACATATACTTACTATGTGTGAAGCCAAAACACGTTTATTATATATTTAAAGAGAGACTGTGTAGCAATTATGAGTAATTTCAAATATAATAATTATAAAATGGAGCTAGTATATCTTTTAATGTTATTGTTAAATAGCAACATGATAATAATAATTAAGCGATTCGTAAGTTTCTATGGTGGTTGATTTATGCTATTCGCCCCCCCCCCCCCCGCGCTCATTTAGGGTGTTTTCGTCCCGCGACCCCGTCAAAAGTTGAGAATTAACAAGTTCAAATGGCGGGGCGCGGAGCGAAAACGCGCTAATTATGAGCAAGAGCGAGTGGCGAAGTTTAATTAATAAATCTTCACCCCTCGGGGCGCGGAGCGAGATTTAAAAAAAAAAATGGGGGCGAAGTTTAATAAATAAAACTTCGTCGCGCGCCCCCGCTTAGTAGCATGTTTTCTTCTCAAGCGGAAAGTCGATAAGTAACAAGTTGGCGAGACACGTTAATCTTTGTAATATAATTTAGCAGACCAAGTCAAGTTGCCTCCCTTGGTTTTAATCCGCCATTTGTATTTTACGGGATTATAACACTACACGTACCTGGTCAATTAACAGTGTCCAGTTGTTTAGCGTCATGTTTCTATAATAGTTATCCCGCCATGTATAAGGGACCAGTTAATTTTGTTTTTATGTGTGTTTTTTTAGCTCACCTGTCACAAAGTGACATGGTGAGCTTTTGTGGTCGCTTTTCGTCCGGCGTCCGTCGGACTTTTTACTTTAAACTACATCTCCTCATAAACCGCTAAGCCAATTTCATCCAAACTTCACAGGATTGTTCCTTTGGTAATCAACTTTGGAATATAACTTTGGAATTGTTCAAAGAACTAAATTCCAAGCAGAACTCTGGTTGCCATGGCAACTGAAAGAAAAAACTTATAATCTCTTCATTTAAAAACTACGGAATGCCGTTAGGGCCATTGCCTATTAATGTGTTGATCTGAAACGCGATAGTCGATAGTGAAAACGTGAAATCACGAAACTACGATGGTGAAAACGCGAAAGTACGATGATGAAAACGCGAAAGTACGATGATGAAAACGCGACAGTACGATACTACGATGATGGAAAAGCGATAAACTATCGTGTTTTCACCATCGTACTGTCGTGTTTTCACCATCGTGGTTTCGTGATTTCGCGTTTTCATCATCGTACTGTCGTGTTTTCATCATCGTACTATCGCGTTTTAACCATCGCACTATCGCTTTTCATCATCGTACTGTCGTGTTTTCATCATCGTACTATCGCGTTTTCACCATCGTACTGTCGTGTTTTCATCATCGTACTATCGCGTTTTCATCATCGTACTATCGCGTTTTCATCATCGTACTATCGTGTTTTCACCATCATAGTTTCGTGATTTCGTGTTTTCACCATCGTACTATCGACTATCGCGTTTCAGATTAACACATTCATAGGCGATGGCCCTAACGGCATTCCAGAATGCCGTTAGGGCCATTGCCTATGAATGGTTTGACCTGAAACGCGATACTCGACAGTACGATGATGAAAACGCGAAATCACGAAACTACAATGGTGAAAACGCGACAGTACGATGGTGAAAACACGATACTTTATCGCGTTTTCATCATCGTAGTATCGTACTGTCGCGTTTTCATCATCGTACTTTCGCGTTTTCATCATCGTACTTTCGCGTTTTCACCATCGTAGTTTCGTGATTTCGCGTTTTCATCATCGTGTTATCGACTATCGCGTTTCAGATCAACACATTCATAGGCGATGGCCCTAACGGCATTCCGTAAAAAACCGTTAGAAAACCGTAAGAGCTAGAACTTATATATTTGGCATAACATCATTGTCTACCAAGTTTGTTCAAATAAATGTCCTGGGGTCAAAATTGGCCCCTCCCCCGGGTAAAAACTTAAATAATCTTCTTTACCAAAAAACCCAAATAGCTAGAGCTTAGCTATTAAGCATGAAGCATCTTCTAGTGGTTGTCTACAAAGTTTGTTTAAATAAAAGCCCTTATGTCAAAATTGGCCCCGCCCCAGAGGGTCATTGTTTTTCCCTTTATGTATATAGTAAAAACTTAAAAAATCTTCTTTTAAAGAACCTTAAGAGCTACAGCTAAGATATCAAGCATGAAACATCTTCTAAAAGGTGTCTACCATTTTCGTTCAAATAAGGGCCATGGTATTTAATTGACCCGGCCCTATGGATCATTGATTTTCCTTAAATGTATATAGTAAAAACTTAAAAAATCTTCTGTTAAAAACCCAAAGAGCTAAAATTTAGATATTAAGCATGAATTATCTACTAGTGAGTGTCTACCAAGTTTGCTCAAATAAAAGCCCTGGGGACAAAATTGGCCCACCCAGAGGGGGGGGGGGGGTTATTGTTTTTTCCTTTATGTGTATGTGTAAAAACTTAAAAAATCTTCTTAGAGCTAGAACTAAGATATTTATCATGAAACATCTTCAAATGAGTGTCTACCAAGTTTGTTCAAATAAAACCCAAAGAGCTAGAATTTAGATATTAAGCATGAGTTATGTTCAAGTGAGTGTCTACCAAGCTTGTTCAAATAAAAGCCCCTGGGTAAAAATGTATACCGGGAGCCTATATACAGGTGAGCGATTTCAGGGCCATCACGGCCCTCTTGTTTTATTTTGTTGTTTTTCCTGCTAAGGACTAGATTTTTTTTGCCAAAATATTGGTACACCAAGACACAGGATCCACCCGACCATCGACGACAACCCTGTACATGTACTAATTTCTTATTTAATGCGTCTTTCTGATGTATCTACCAGTTGATTGCCTTTAGCATGAAAGAAGTAACCTGAATTTACAGCTCAGATTGTCAGCTCTCAAAAACTGACATCATTTGTTCGAGTCACTTGACTGATAGCTATGTTTTCATTGTCTTTCTATTTGAAAGACCCTCTAGTACTGTTTCAATTCCAGTAAAGAGACTTGAGAGACTTTTGTCACAATCATGCCAAAATTGATATGTTTGTATGTTTATAATTGAAATCCTCAACAAAGGTTATTTGTTTTGAGGGTACATTTAGATCAGTATGTCTACTCATTGGTAAATGATAATAGTCAGTACTGCATATTTAAGCATTATGGGTTAACATTGTTGAATAGTGTGTATAAAAAAATCAAATTTAAAATGAAATTTTTTTCAGTTTTGGAGATATCTGTCAGAGTCACTGTCACTGGTATCCATAATGTATCAACTGTCAGCTGCTTTATTTTGTAGATTTCCCCAGGTGTTTCAATGGTACAGCAATGGTCACAATAGATAAATCAAAACAAATCTGCTGCAATGGCATTTATGATAAAACTGATAAACATGGCGTCCAACAGAGTTGCTGTGGTCTACAAGGTAGTAAGATGATTTTTCTTCTCTTCTGTTTATTGTTTTTCATATATTAATAATAACTCAATTAGATTCTTTATTTTGGGTCCAGATTGTCATGATCGTCAGATGACTGCTGTCTGGATGTCAGGCAGAGTACCAGTACCACACCAGTGACGATTGGCAATTTCTAACTTCTTAGTATAATCCGAACCAATAATACCTGGTGCTCTATTTATTTCTTTAAAAAAAAAGGAAATCAACCTATGGAATTGTCAGTCACCAGTAAATAGCTGGAAAAAAAGATGCCGTAACTTCAGATTCAGAGATTTTACAAATTATCAGTCAGTCTGTCAATGCAGACAAAAACACAACATTGATATTTGTGTTTTATTTGTTTGATTATACTAAATTAAAAGTTCTGAACATTACTTTTTCATTATTTGAATATAAAAGGTTTTCATTAAGTTTAATGAACTTTTTAAAATAAAAAGCAACTTTTTAGTTTTTCGGGGGGGGGGGGGGGGGGGGGGGTATGGGTTTCTTATGGGTTTCTTGTATTGCAATACATGTATATCACAATATGGATTTCACCATATTGTTGCACCTGTATAAAAAGCGTAGTCATTCTGAATATTTGTGCAATCTGACTTGGTTCTATACTGGTAGCTGATTATTTATCATGATATCCCAAAAATTTATAAATGGAATGTTCCAGATATTGAGACTGAAAAGTCCATTTAGATAAACAGCAGGGTTCAGACTATTATTTAATGACATTTATAAGAATTACTGAATTATTATTTCTATTTCTAATGGATAGATTTACTTAACATTTCAGAAAGGAACCAATCAATTACACATGTAGTTTTCTCAACAAACGAAAAGATTTGTTGTGGAGGGAAGCTGATCGATTTATCAAAATCTCGCCTCCCTAATTCCACTGCTCCAACTTGTTGTGGTCAAGATTATTTCTACTCAGATAAGCATATATGCTGCAATAATAAGATTTATAATAAGGCAGAAAAAGGTAAGTGCACTTTGCGTTCAATAATGAATGTCTTTACATTAGGGTTGCTTAGTATTTTCTTTTTACGAGCCCTTAAATTTATTACACATAAGTAACATTCATGGAAAAAATGGAATGATTATGCTGACAGCATCCAGCCCGGAAGTCAACAATTAGGGAAGGGCAATGCTAGGTATGGAGGATAGGGCAGGGAAGGGGTGATTTTAATTAATGATTGCAAATTACGTTTTTTTCAATGGAGAATAAAAAATGCATTTGACTGTGGGATATACAACAAAGATGACCTCAAGACATGCCAGACATATCCATTGTATCTGGGACATACGATAACGTATGTCCCAGATTGTATATATGAATGCTGTTTGACAGAGGCCCTTTAATATTTGTTTTTGATTTCCAGAAACTTGGATAAAATTCAACAATTAAGCTAGTAACATTTTAGCACATAACAATTTTTTCCAGTATGCAAAGGGTTAATTCAAAGCATTATATTAATTAAATGCCAACAGCTATAATGGTATGCCAGTTTCACCATGTTATACATTGAAATTGACCTTTAACCAAAAGTGAACCAAAAGTGTTGAGCCTTTGCCACCAGTATAGAGCCAGGCCAGCTCCAACATCAATGCAGTCGATCCAGGCTCTAATCTGTTGCCTGACAAACCTTAAATATTTAAATTGATATCCCTAAAATTGATAATGGACAGTCCCAAAAATGGAAGGGGGACAAGTCCATTTAAAATATTCAGCAAGTTAAGGGTTCAGATGAAGACACAGAATATTATAATAATTTTGAAATATTCTGAGCTGAACAAGGACATATAATTATAAGCCCAGAACAATTTCAGCAGAGATAGGTTATAATTGAAATAATACTTAAACCTAAGCCTGCTACCTGTGTGACCAGTGGAGGCCATGATCAACTAGATCATCTGTGCCATCGGACCAGGGTCTGCACTGTTCGCTATTCACTCAATATATGAGCCGCGTCATGACAAAACCAACATAGTGGGTTTGCGACCAGCATGGATCCAGACCAGCCTGCGCATCCCCGCAGTGTGATCAGGATCCATGCTGTTCACTTACAAACCCAATTACAAGTAGAGAAACTGATAGAGAACAGCATGGATCCTGATCAGACTGCTGGGATGCGCAGGCGGGTCTGGATCCATGCTGGTGGCAAACCCATTATGTTTGTTTTGTCATGACGCGGCTCTTTTTTTTTTTCCAAATTTTCTATAAAAATGATTAAGTGAAATCCAAATTGAAGGATGGACAAGTCCATTTAAGTTATTGAGCCTTGTTAATGCTTAATGTTGATCTTTACTAGCTTGCAGTAAATATGATTGTGGAGAAGTTGTATATGGTCGTGATGAGGTATGCTGTGGATATTATACATCAGGAGGTTATTGTGCTAATGTACATAGAAGACGAGATGGCTACAAGTGCTGTGGTCCTTATCTGATAAATAGAGCCACTCATAAATGCTTCAAAAGACAACCTAGGCCAAAAGGCGAACTTACAGGTGAATGTGGCAGTGATCTTTTTGACCAGTCAAAGTTTATTTGCTGTGAAGGACGTGAAAAAGGTAGGGGTTAATATTCAATTGGTGTATTAATACAAGTCTTAACAATATAAGCATATATGTACATGTCAAATTATATTTGATGTATCAAATGTAAATGCTAGAAAGAAACAGATTAAGCTTGGTTTTTTAGGGTAATAACTCAATCCTATTTATAAATATAGTATATTTGCTTTTGATCTTATTTGGACTGACTAATTTCAAAAACTGTTTTTAGACTAGTAGACTAGTATTCTATCATGTGTTTGTAATTGGTTACAATCAATATTGAATGTACATGTATGGTATGTTGGATATATTGGTTACAATATTACATGTACATTGTATGGTATCTTGGATATATTGGTTTCAATATTAAATGTAATGCATTGTATGGTATGTTGGGTACATTGGTTACAATATTAAATGTACATATTGTATGGTATCTTGGATATATTGGTTTCAATATTAAATGTAATGCATTGTATGGTATGTTGGGTACATTGGTTACAATATTAAATGTACATGTACATTGTACAGTATGTTGGATATATTGGTTACAATATTAAATGTACATGCATATTATATTGGATATATTGGTTACAATATTGAATGTACATGTATGGTATGTTGGATATATTGGTTACAATATTAAATGTACATGCATATTATATTGGATATATTGGTTACAATATTGAATGTACATGTATGGTATGTTGGATATATTGGTTACAATATTGAATGTAATGTATTGTGTGTTGGATATATGCCTTTCCCTGTTATCCCAAAAGTGAGAGCTCAAGTTCAATGACTGTGTACAGCACATGTGTTTTTTAATAGCTCAATTTTGTTTTAGACTCTTGCTGAA
Organism: Ruditapes philippinarum; assembly: GCF_026571515.1. Taxonomy (NCBI): domain Eukaryota; kingdom Metazoa; phylum Mollusca; class Bivalvia; order Venerida; family Veneridae; genus Ruditapes; species Ruditapes philippinarum. Next base: position 35,122 of record NW_026854516.1, read on the forward strand.
ATTGAGTACACCTATGCCTACAAACATGTAACTACTTAATTTACGTAAATACATGTCAGAACATGTACACAATTCAAAAGATGAAATTAAGTAACTATTTAGTTTACACATCACAATGACATGACAAACTTTGACTTGAAAACTTAAGCAAACTAAGTGATATTTAAGTAATTCCTTCATGTCATTCCTGAGTAATACCTTGAATATATTTTTATTTTGATTGTCACCAAATTTCAGAGACATACGAGCTTATGCCAAAACCTTCACCAAATGAGACTATTGTGAAGTACATAGGTATAACCCCTGACTATTCTTGCTTGGGAGATCAGGTAATTGATAATGATATAGAGCATATCACTGAATCTGGGAACAGCAAGCACGTGGTTCCTAACAACTTCCTACCATGTGGCAATTGTAAGTATTGCTTATAACACTGCATGTTTGTAATGTTACTTTTCATTGGATAATAGTTATTTATATAAAACATATACACAGCTCCTGTCGATTTATGAAGTCATTTCATATTCACCTTAAATCATAAACAGGAAGTTTGCAGTATTGTAAATTGGTTAAAAAATTTGTTGAAAGGTTATATGCCCTGAAAGGTTATATGCCCATGTATTTAGATTATACAATTCTGTTTTACAGTAACTATTCCTTTTCATAAAATATAATTCATTAATTCCTTACAACAATGTAATGTATAACTATTTTACTGCCTAATCTAATGGAACATTTATCTCAAAAAATTATTTCTACACCACACATGTCAAAAAATCCTGAGTGGAGTTCCTTTAATGATTGCAGTCAAAAATCTGATAATTTCAAAAAACAATTGAGCCGCGTCATGACAAAACCAACATAATGGGTTTGCGACCAGCATGGATCCAGACCAGCCTGCGCATCTGCGCATTCTGATCAGGATCCATGTTGTTCGCTATCAGTTTCTCTACTTGTAATAGAGTTGGTAAGCGAACAGCATGGATCCTGATCAGACTGTGCGGATGCTCAGGCTGGGTGGATCCATGCTGGTCGCAAACCCATTATGTTGGTTTTGTAGTGACGCAGCTCAAATAACGAATTTTTCAGCCATCTATGATCCACACAATAAAAGAACTCAATCAGAATGTTGTGAGGGTGTAGTCAACCATGCCCATCCAAACATGAATGTCATGTGCTGCGGGAAAGAGTTTATTGACCTCAATAAACATGTGTGTTGTAACAATAAGAAGATTGAGTCCTCTATGTTGTGCTGTGGTGGCAATCGTAAGTTTAAACAATATATATTTATACAATATATAATAATACTGTATTCCTGGAAATTACATCGTACTTTCTAAGTTGGTGCTTTTAAGGCTAGGTACATTTCTGCGAATATTTGTATCAGCAAAAAAGTTGTATTTTACAAATCCGCGAACATTTAAAGCTTCGACTACATAGATTATCATTATGATGTAGTTATGCATAACTTTTACCTGTGCTTAAATGATACACATTTTAAGGTAAAATTTCCCTTTTGAAATTGGTCTTGCTGATTAAAAGTATTCATTATTTACAGATGGAATAAAAACATACATGTATAATACATGTTATTTACAGTTGACAATTTTACTTTAAATGGATGTTATTTAACTCCTTTAAAAGGAAGGTGTTATTTTTTGTTAAAAGTACAATAGCTAATAAAAGAAGAAGAAATTTTTTATTTAACTTATACATTTACATATGACATCAAGACTACTATAGTAATATCTATATGGATAAACATTTACTTTTTATTTGTTACATTTAAAATTTATTTATTAATTTAAACAATGAACTTGTTTTCAGATAGTAAGGTCAATCATTAATCACACAATTCTTTAACTCTATGTATGTTTTTAAATGCAAATAACATTATTTGCAAAGAAATAAGTCACCAGAATGAATTTCTGTTTTTTAAGTTTGTCTCCCCGAAAATGCCATCCTTATGAAAAACGCGAAACATTTTGAGATTAAACATGCATACCAAGTTTAATGTAAATAGTGTTGATAGTTTCTGTGAAAATTGACCTTAACAAAAGTTTAGTGAAAGCCAACAAGTCGGCCAAGTTACACTAGCTCCCTGTCGAAAAGTGGAGAAAAAATTGAAAAAAGATTTAAGCTTTTCAGCAGTTTTTTTTTTTTTACCTAATTAGAAATGGGTCCTGTATCCACCTTATTAGGAATTTTTAAGTTGTAATGTTTTATACTTTTCACAGAAATTTATAGCCGGTATAGCGGATTAGAATGTTGCGGGACACAGCTGATCAACAACTCATATATCTGCTGCAATATACAGTCATCTAGGTATGTACCAGTGAGGAAAGAACCAGGTCACAACAAGTGTTGTGGTTGGAAGACATATAACTCCCATAGCAACAAGGTCTGCTGTGCAGGGAAGATCATTGAAACAGAACAAAACCAGGTATTTATGATTTATATGTGATTATAATTTAAGTGATAAGCCACTTTTTAAGATTACTTTTATGTTGATCACTTCTTATTGCATTTTGGATGCAAATTTTCTATGTTATATTTGAAGAAGCTTGGAAATAATTAATGATTTCCTGACAATTGTATAGAGCAGAGGTACAGTGCAAATGACCATAGAAAGGATTTCATGATCACAATGAAAGTGAACCTGTCCAGGAATCGTACCCTGATCACCAGATTCACAGTCCTACGCTCTGCCTATTGAGCTAACTGGTGTTTCACATCCTGATACAGTGTTTAGTTTAGGATATATAATCATAATTATTATCATTACAACAAAATGGATTCAATTTCATGAAATACAATTACCATTTTATGGCTTTTATCAACTCATTCATAACACTTTCTCATCAGCTAATTGATTTTGATAATGTTTTATTGGTCCCTTAATTTATTACAGTCATGTTGAAATTCTTATTCAATTTCAGACTTGTATCAGTGGTCATATAGTAACATTAACTTCTACAAGTACAAAGCAAGTTAAAGAAAGAGTGAAGTCATTGACAAAGACAAATCAACAATTAAGGGAAATAAAAGGGCATGCTTGCCCATCATGTGCCACTTACATGAAGCCTCCGGAAAAATGTGTAAAAAAATTTGGTGAGTCATTTTTTTAAACAATTACCTGGCCATTTTTTGTTCTAAATATTTACATACTTGACATGCTTTCAGTTTGCTTAAATTAAAGTGTTACTTTGCCAATCGAAGAGTATATAGTGAGTGAACAGATGAAAGTGAAAATAAGTTTACATTTGTAATTATTCCTTTCAATTTTATAATTTACTTCGCATGAAAGATAAATAACTCACATGGACTAAGGGAACTTCTGTAAATATCCATTAGAATTTACCTGCAACATTCAATTTATCTTTTAATATTTTAGGCAGATTATATTTTATCTTTAACATTTTTTCAATATCAACTGTTGGTCAATCACCATTATAACAGTCAATCTGTTTCCTTGAAATATATTTTTATTGTATTACGTTGTTATGTTTTAGGACTTGATTTTATTCAGACATTAAGTCCTAGACTTGATAAATCTTGCACTTGACACTTGACTAAAGCCACCAAGGAAAGCTTGCCCACATGAAAGAATCCAAAGTCCCTAGCTGGATAAACCCACAGCAGTGAGGGGCACATGAGCTTAACCTCTAAGCCTTTCTATGACAATTATATTGTTTTGATGCTAACTTTTACTGTGCTGCTTGATTAAATTCATTGGTACTAACATTTATTTGTACATTTTATTTTGCAGAAAATGTGCTCTTCATCAGAGATGTAGCTATCAATGGGAACAACACTATTTTTGATGTCCTTTTTCTGGACCCTTCTGCCTTGAGGGGGGCAAAAATGAAACTTTACACTAAAGGCCACTGTGGGTGTATTCAGGAAGATAAACTGTACATGTTTCAAACCAACAGAAATATACTTGCTAAATTGAAGGCAGGGAAAAATAAGCTAAGGTTCTCTCAGAAAGATATATTTTATATTATAAAGGGAGGATTAAAGGTGTATAAAAAGCTAGGTCAGAGGTGTAAAATTGATAGGTATTTGAGAAAGCCTGTTGGGTCTTGATGAAATTTTATTTCTAGGAATTTAGATATTTTACTGACAGTCAACTATTTTGTAGTTTTGTATGTTTTCTACCTTAAGAAACAACTATTAGAAAACAGTATTTTGCAGTATTTGATGGTTTAACCATGACAAGGAAGGAATGATTTTATTTGCACATACTTTTATATAATTGAATGGTATGATGTAATATTTACAGCTTTTTTGATATTTTACTTGTATCTTAATGAAGATATCAGATATTTTGTCAGACACATGCAACTGCCATGTTAATTGGTTTGTAAAAAGTAACCAAGAGTTATGCAAACAATCCAAAGAGAACTTTTTATCTAAAACAGGGTAAAAAAAACCCAATGATAACATAAAACATGTATATAATATGCATTAATTAAAACAGGGTTAATCACACAAAAATTGCCAGGTGTTATTAACAGATGTAAAAATATGTATACATTTTTGTATTTTTTAATATCATCACTCTGTCTGAGAGAAGGTGTTTTTTTTTCATATTTATAATTATTTATGTGGGATACAAAAGAAATGTATGAAATATAGAGAAAAGCAGTTTGTCAGGTAAACATTTCACTCATTTTTACTTTAGACCTCTTCTAACCTGCTGATTTTCTAGAATGATTTTATCCTACTTCCATTTTGGGGGATAAAAATTTGAAAATTTAGTTAGTTACCTAAGAGTATAGAGCCTCAGGTCAGACTACCAGCATTTTTGTAAAAAATGATTATTTAATGTCATGTTGGAAATATTTTCATGGAATACATGCCCTTTACATTGATCATTATACTCATAATTATTTAAGGCATTATTTTTGTACATTTTGATGTTGCCATTATTTGTGTGTAGCTTGTATTGTTAACTAAATCTCGCATTGACATGAAAACATGACACTAAATCACTATTGTTATTCTATCTCTTTTTACTCAATGTTAAATGTATGTCACCTATTCTTTAAAGTTATATTTATATACATTTAATTATCTTTTCAAAATGACAAAACACTTTAATCAAATTTATTTTAATGCTGTAATTGCTGGTTTACTTCTTTTTTCGTCTGCCTATTTTATTCTGTCATATTGCTTATATGACCTCCTCTTATAGTGCCTACATTCACAGACTCTTATAGTAATGATATTAATAAAGACTTTACTTACAGAGCAAGTCCAGTCTTCCCTATGAGCCTTTTTAAAAATCATACATATATACAGTTCCAAACAAAAGATTTATATAAACAACGAAAACTTTATGTATATAAGAAAAGTAGAGTTATTGAAAAATGCATTAAGAAAATGAATATATATATAAACATTTCAAAGTATGAAATTGTACATTTTATGAGACATACATGTATATATGTGATATTAAAACATTGCTAGATTGTTTGATGCACACTAGAGAACCACCATTTCAGATAATTAGTTTTGAATGCTTGTAATTTGAAAGAATTTCTTATGTTTAAAGGGAGGGAGTTCCAAAATTTTGAGCCTGAATAGGGAGTTAGTTGGAACTGTGTTAATTGTATTGATATAGGGAGTGAGTTAATTTTATAAATAACTGGAGCATTAGTTCATATAGGGAAAGATAAGTTTATTAATGCTCAAGTATTGTCTAGTCTAGTCACAGTAAAATATATACCAGTAAATATCACAGTATATATTTAACCTTTAGCCTGCTGGCAGTAATTTTAGCCTGCTGGCAGTAATTTTAGCCTGCTGGCAATCGTCTGCATTGTTTGATATTTATATTCAATTAGTACTTATTATGGAACCTTCTCTAAAAGATGATAAGTGGTTTTGTCCAGACTGAAAGATGGATGAGTCAATTTTAGATATTTAGTGTGGTAAGGGTTAACATTAACAGTCCATCAATGAGTTATGTTTCTAACCATAAATTAATTAGAAACATTATTAAAGGGACTCCACTGAGGTTTTAATTTTAAAAGCCAAAAAAAACTACATTTGAATTTCTTAAATAAATGAGCTGGGGCACTTTAAACAGAAATATATGCAAAGATAGTTAAGAAATATACTTTGAAATAAATTGAAAATCATATTTTATGCTTTTCTTAGCCCGATTTGAGTGAAATGTGTTTACACGATTTTCATTTAGGGTTAATTTTTACAATTTGAATAATTATTCTGTAAAAACGAAATGGGTAAATGATCTGAAATTTTGCACAAAGATTAGTGGTCTAAACCTACATCAAATGGTACATTTATCTGGAAAAAAATATTTTCAGTCCCATCATGTCAAAAAACCTCAGTGGAGTCTCTTTAACACTTAGTTTATCATAAACTTTTATAACAATATTTCACAAATATGAATGAATGATAAAACCGCCATTTGATATACCTTAAGTTTGTATTTATAGATAATGTAAAAAAGATGTTTCTTGGAAATCCAGTGAATAAATAAAGTTGTTTTTTATATGATTATAAACGAAACTGAATTTATTTACTGAATTTCACAGAAAGTGTTTTTACATAAGGATTTAAATTTCTTTTGTTTTACAGATAATTATATACTGTATGCTAATAAGGCACACTTATCAACCACATCTATTTGATAATTTTTTTTTTTTAAAGTAATGATTAAATGCACAGTGTCATTACTCAACTTGATGCATAAATTTAATTTCTAACTATAAAAGTTAGATTGATTATATTAAGAAGAAATAAACCAAACAAACTTGTACATTAGTACCAATTGCAATCAAATGGCAAACATTTTTTGTTCATATTTCCGTACTATAACCATTATGTATTAATTATGTAAGACAGATTTTTCCATCATGCAATCTGGATTAAACCATTTATCATTTTAAGAGAAAATTTCAAAACACAGCTTACAGTGCAGACCATGATCCGAGATGTGCCAACTGATTTTGGTCTGCACTGGTTACATAGATGTAAAATCAGTTGGCATGAGCAGACTTTAACTGTCAAAGTATTTGATATTCAATTTTTTGTATTTAACTAAAACAAGTGTCATAATTATGTTATGCATGCAATTAGTACACTGAAATGTATTATAAGTGTAAATAAGAACAATGTCAATACTCTTACATTTGTGATTCACATGACTACTATAGTGAGTAGGTTGGTAGATAATTGCATTGTTATATTAAAATTTACAAGGTTTAAAATGTGTGTATTTAAAACCAGTAGAGCCCTGGCTTTCCTTGTTAAATGTATTAATCAAATATTGACAGGTTATAAAGGTGTATCAGTATAGATAATGGGTGAAATAGAATACGCCACTTCACAATCAACCCCTGAACATTTACCTTATAATAATACTAAAATGACATATGACATTTTTGAAATATATTTTTATATTAGTGATAGCAGAGGGCATGCTTTTTATACTTATATTCATATGGAAAGTCAATTGGTTTTTGTAAAATTAAAGCAGATTACTGATTGTTCAGCTTCAAAGAATTTTTTTTTAAACCTTACCAAACTAAATATTTTGTCCATTTTTCAATCTGAACAAAACCATTCATCAATGTTAAGAAAAATATTCAAAATATATATATTGACTGAATAGCAAACAGTGCAGACCATGATCGGAATACTTGTTGTGGTTGATATTGGTCTGCACTGGTGACATGGGTAGAATCAGTCGTAGCCAGCATGCCTAAGGGTCAAAAGATTTAGCTAAAAAGAAATGGATTCATTTTATAATTTTTAACAATCATTAATTTTGTAAATAGGTCAAATTTATTTATTTTTACTTTCATATTGTATATAAATGCATTATGATACATGTAGCTGTATTGTGTATTGTTTTATTATGTTATATCAATGTAATGTAATTATTGTATGAAAAATCATTGCATCTTCACATTTTTATTTTTGCATCTTCACAATTTTTTAAACAAGAAATAGGGCAGTTATATTGTTTTTAAAATAAGTTATAGGGCAGATGATATAAATTGGCAAAACCTGTTGAAATCCCTTATTTTTACACATATTTTATCACTTAGAAGCATTATTTAACAATCATTGGACAGTTTTACAAAAAACCTTAGGATGCATTATTTCAGGTTTAGAGAAGTATACATATTGTGTAATATTATTTTTATTAATGCATGTATGTTGTGTTGTTTCTTGCCTATAGCTTTACAAACATGTAACACAATTTTACAAATATTTTATTATATTGCATTCATTTTATCACTACCTAAAAATTATCCATTAAATAACTTGAAATAAAGAAATTTCAAAAAGTTTTGCATAGCATATTGGTATAAATAGTTGTTTGTGTTGAACAAAATGATGAAATTCATAGTAATTTAACCTCATTTTAGATATCATACTTTAGTTTACATGGTTTGGAATTCGTATGAACTGGTCACAGTGTTGTTTGTTGAACTATTTGAAAATCATTAATATGAGTTCATCACAAAGACCCTATCACAGGTATTTGTGGACAAACCACTTCACTCTGTGTTTTCTAACTTGATAAGCATCAATCAAAAAACAGTTAAATTATATTACTTTTTTTTACAGTCAAACATTTTAGTTTTGACCAGCCATAATGCTTTTTTTCACAACCATTCAGAGAATATTGTTACAGGCAAAACCGGACATTGTTAAAATCATACATACATACATACATTACATACATACATTATATTAATTTCAAGTTTAACCTGTTTTATAAACCTCTCATGAGATATGTATATTGTCAATTAGTACATACTGTACATCATATTCTATTACATCTTTACAAAGACAAAAATCTGTGTTCATAAGGTTTAAAGAAGTTAGCAAATCTATCATAATAAATGAAATGTAAAACATTAAAGCAATTAATATTTCACAGTAAAGTTTATTTGTTGTGGTTACTCTTCAGGAAGAGATGCATTGACCCAATTGAGGAATGTATTTTTATTCAATAAAAAGTAAAACCTCAGTATGATAATTTGATTTTTGCAATTACTTAAAAAGTCAACAACAAAAAATATGGAAAATGTTTATGATTATCTAATTACAAATACAAGTGTTAAGTGTCTTACATTATAAATCTACTTTATAAACCTGACACCACAGCAAATTATCTATTCATATTGTCTTTTGTTTATTGGTCTTTAATCTATATTACCTTTTGGTATCAAAGGCTTTAACTGTCTGTAATCAGTAGAATATTTGTTAAATAAATCTAAGTACATGTACCTAAATAGAAAGAGTTCAGAATAAATGGGTGCTGCATCCATGAAATCTTTGTTAAACATACTTAAAATGGAGTTTAGATTTGTTGTATTTTCATACAAAAGTTTTATCCTTCTTCATCTATGTTTTGAAAAAAATATATAGTATATTTTGTGTAATTCTTATTGTAGATTGTCAAGTTACATAAATTAGGCAGTATCATGTAACTATAAAGGTGACTACAATATTGTGCATTTTATTATGTTAATTATTGAAACAATTAAACAATAAGACATTTTATTTCTTGTAATGACAGATTATTTCTTGTTAATTTTAACCCTTAACTTGATGAGTATGTATTAATGGATTTAATTGTCCTGTTTTGAGTTTTGAACAGTTGATTAAAAATTTTAACAAAAATTCAGCTGCCAAGTCAGTCTGTAAAGTCTCATGTTTGAACTGGCCTGGCTCTTATACTTTTGGCAAAGGTTAAACACTATGGGTTTCAGCCGATTTACAAGGGTTTAAACATGGATATGTTTTTCTTTTCAAATTTTCAATTCATTTCTACTGTTGTGCACATTTTATCTAAAAATAGATAATTTATCACCTTTTCAGAATAGGTAAAGTCCCGAATCATTTTAAAGTGTCATAATAATTTGTTATTTTGTAAGTATTCTGCTACTACATGTAAATATAAGTTGTTTTGGTTTGAATGAAGATAGATGAGTAAGCAAGTACTGTACTAGTCTTTATCAGGAAGTTCAAGTGTGTTAAACTTAATTGAACCAAATCTGTCCTACTTATATATTTGTTATTATGTTGAAAGATATTTGATCATTTGTTTGTTTGTTTATTGTTTTTACAGATATATTATATAATGTCTTCCATAAATTACCATGTTTTGATCTTTTTTTGTGTCATTCAACCATTATTGATAAATTAATTGGCAAAAGTGAAACATTAGTAAAAAATATGAACCACCTTGTTATTATTCAAAATAAGTACAGAGCCTGGTTTGAATGCATGTGAAGTCTGTGCAGTTAGGCCAAAGTCTTCACACTGACCGCTTTAAATATAAAATCCCTCCAGCTTACAATGGATCTTTCCAAATTCAAATAAGGACAAGTTTATTTCACCAAAATAGGGGTTAAAATGTAGTCACTTAAATCTAAATGTTTCTTCCCCACAGCCTGCATCAAAGACAGGTTTAAAATTATATAGATAACACAGTTTTATGAGTAACAGTAAAAATATCATCATGAGGAAAATACTGTTACCCTTGGCTAACGCCTTGGGCATCCTTGGCTTGAGATTTATGTGTGAAAAAGTAACACCCACCTATGTAACAGTACAAAATTTTCAGTCACATGTTACCCTTGAATTAACAGTGAGAATAACTCACATTGGCCTATGGTAAATTAACATTACAAAATTAGTAAGGGGTAATAACATTTGAGCTGTGTCATGACAAAACCAACATCATGGGTTTGCGACCAGCATGGATCCAGACCAGCCTGCACATCCGGGCAGTCTGATCAGGATCCATGCTGTTTGCTTTCCAACCCTATTACAAGTAGAGAAACTGATAACGAACACCATGGATCCTGATCAGACTGCATGGATGCGCAGGCTGGTCTGGATCCATGCTGGTCGCAAACCAATTCTGTTGGTTTTTGTCGTGACGCGGCTCTAATGTTGTCTGAATCTATGGTCTGTGTTACAATGTAAATATAACATGCAATATTTGAGACAGAAATGCCATCTAGAAAGTTTTTAAAGACAGTTTATGACACACTAGTTAGTTATATTATTATTATGTTCAACCTAACTCTTGTTACCTATTATGAGTCAAGGGAACTTTCTGTGCTCTGTGTTTGGGGTCTGATAAGGTTACTGTTTCAATTATAGTTTGAGGTAAGTATCTGAATTGGAGTCTGAAGAAACAGTCAATCATGAGTTTAAAGATTAGTCTTACAGGAAACTGTCAGTTATTAGACAAGCTCAAAGGGACTGCATGTATGAGTTTTAGGGATTTTAATGTTGAAATATAATAATGTTGGGGAGATTACAAAACCAACATAATGGGTTTGCGACCAGTATTGATCCAGACCAGCCTGCGCATCCGCACAGTCTGATCAAAATCCATGCTGTTCGTTTACAAACCCTATAACGAGTAGAGACACTGATAGCGAACAGTATGGATCCTGATCAGACTGTGCGGCTGTGCAGGCTGGTCTGGATCCATGCTGGTTGCAAACCCATTACGTTGGTTTTGTCGTGACACGGCTCATATAATAATGTTGGGGGAGACTACAGATTAGAATCTGGGCAGACTTCATAATAAAGCAGCAAGCTGGCTTACTTTGTAACAGTAGCATCATCAAGCCATTTTATTTGCTAGTACTGTGGAGAGGCTAATTTAGATGTACAATGTACAAAACTTACAAATTTAATGTAATAAGATGTAATTGTTTTACTAAGTGCCTTCATTAGCATTTGCTATATCAGAAAATCTTCATGAAAATGTCTTAATTAATACTGGTATTCTGAAAAAAAACCTCAACTTATTTTATTAATTGTACAGTATTTATTAGTAAAAATTGAAAAAAAAATAGATTGTTTTCTATTTCTTTCATTATCTTCTCATATCATATACATTAATAAATGTTAGATTTGTGAATTTAACAATAAATATTTTACAATTTCTCAGAAGTGCTTGTGTAATGCACAAATCACTTGGAACTCTGACTTATCCCCAAGCCCAGAATAGCAGGGACTTTACATGAAGACATTATTATGGGGTGGAATACAGTTAATCGCTATTGACCCACCATTAGCGGTAGGTACATTACGGGGACACCGGTGAGAAGAGGTTTCGGTAGAAACCGTAAGGTTACGGTAAAACCCGTAACTCCGCCCTTATGATGAGAAGGTGTAATGTTATTAAATTTTTTCATTCCTGTCACGATTAGAAACTTTAGACACATTCAGTCATGATTACGGTGGAATACATGCACCTAGAAAACTGATTGTGGTCTATGCATTTTGCAGATATATGGTTTGTAAAAAAACTGCTAGACTGTGTGGCATCATTTAGATTCATAGCAATTCAACGGATTAGAATGTTGCGGGACACAGCTGATCAACAACTCATATATCTGCTGCAATATACAGTCATCTAGGTATGTGCAGTGAGGAAAGAACCAGGTCACAACATGTGTTGTGGTTTGAAGACATTTAACTCCCATAGCAACAAGGTCTGCTGTGAAGGGAAGATCATTGAAGTGGAACAAAACCAGGTATTCATGATTTTTCAATATCAATAAAATAGAAATATTTTAAGTGATTAGCCACTTTTTTAGATTACTTTTATGTTGATCACTTCTTATTGCATTTTAGATGTAAATTTTCTATCTTATATTTGAAGATGCTTGGAAATAAGTAATGATCTGCTGACAGTTTTATATCACAATGAAAGTGAACTGCACTGTCCAGGAATCATACCCAGATCACCAGATTCACATACCTACGCTCTGCCTATTGAGCTAACTGGTGTTTCACATCCTGATACAGTGTTTAGTTTAGGATATATAATCATAATTATTATCATTACAACAAAATGGATTCAATTTCATGAAATACAATTACCATTTTATGGCTTTTATCAACTCATTCATAACACTTTCTCATCAGCTAATTTATTTTGATAATGTTTTATTGGTCTCTTAATTTATTACCTGTTGAACATCTTATTGAATTTCAGACTTGTATAAGCGGTCATATAGTAACATTAGATTCTACAAATCCAAAGCAAGTTAAAGAAATAGTAAAGTCATTGGCAAAGACAAATCAACAATTAAGGGAAATAAAAGGGCATGCTTGCCCATCATGTGCCACTTTCATGAAGCCTCCAAAAAAATGTGTCAAAAAATTTGGTGAGTCATTTTTTTAAACCATTACCTGGCTATTTCTTTCTAGATATTTATATACTTGACATGCTTTCAGTTTGCTTTAATTAAAGTGTTACTTTGCCAATCGAAGAGTATATAGTGAGTGAACAGATGAAAGTGAAAATAAGTTTACATTTGTAATTATTCCTTTCAATTTTATAATTTACTTCGCATGAAAGATAAATAACTCACATGGACTAAGGGAACTTCTGTAAATATCCATTAGAATTTACCTGTAAGGTTCAATTTATAAAAAGAGTAGGGCTGTCTTTTAATATTTTAGGCAGATTATATTTTATCTTTAACATTTTTTCAATATCAACTGTTGGTCAATCACCATTATAACAGTCAATCTGTTTCCTTGAAATATATTTTTATTGTATTACGTTGTTATGTTTTAGGACTTGATTTTATTCAGACATTAAGTCCTAGACTTGATAAATCTTGCACTTGACACTTGACTAAAGCCACCAAGGAAAGCTTGCCCACATGAAAGAATCCAAATTCCCTAGCAGTGAGGGGCATATGAGCTTAACCTCTAAGCCTTTCTATGACAATTATATTGTTTTGATGCTAACTTTTCCTGTGCTGCTTGATTAAATTCATTGGTACTTACATTTATTCGTACATTTTATTTTGCAGAAAATGTGCTCTACATCAGAGACGTAGCTATCAATGGGAACAACACTATTTTTGATGTCCTTTTTCTGGACCCTTCTGTCTTGAGGGGGGCAAAAATGAAACTTTTCACTAAAGGACACTGTGGATGTCTTCAGGAAGATAAACTGTACATGTTTCAAACCAACAGAAATATACTTGCTAAATTGAAGGCAGGGAAAAATAAGCTAAGGTTCTCTAAGAAGGATATATGTTATATTATAAAGGGAGGATTACAGGTGTATAAAAAGCTAGGTCAGAGGTGTAAAATTGATAGGTATTTGAGAAAGCCTGTTGGGTCTTGATGAAATTTTATTTCTAGGAATTTAGATATTTTACTGACAGTCAACTATTTTGTAGTTTTGTATGTTTTCTACCTTAAGAAAACAACTATTAGAAAACAGTATTTTGCAGTATTTGATGGTTTAACCATGACAAGGAAGGAATGATTTTATTTGCACATACTTTTATATAATTGAATGGTATGATGTAATATTTACAGCTTTTTTGATATTTTACTTGTATCTTAATGAAGATATCAGATATTTTGTCAGACACATGCAACTGCCATGTTAATTGGTTTGTAAAAAGTAACCAAGAGTTATGCAAACAATCCAAAGAGAACTTTTATCTAAAACAGGGTAAAAAAAACCCAATGATAACATAAACATGTATATAATATGCATTAATTAAAACAGGGTTAATCACACAAAAATTGCCAGGTGTTATTAACAGATGTAAAAATATGTATACATTTTGTATTTTTTAATATCATCACTCTGTCTGAGAGAAGGTTTTTTTTTTTCATATTTATAATTATTTATGTGGGATACAAAAGAAATGTATGAAATATAGAGAAAAGCAGTTTGTCAGGTAAACATTTCACTCATTTTTACTTTAGACCTCTTCTAACCTGCTGATTTTCTAGAATGATTTTATCCTACTTCCATTTTGGGGGAAAAATTTGAAAATTTAGTTAGTTACCTAAGAGTATAGAGCCTCAGGTCAGACTACCAGCATTTTTGTAAAAAATGATTATTTAATGTCATGTTGGAAATATTTTCATGGAATACATGCCCTTTACATTGATCATTATACTCATAATTTATTTAAGGCATTATTTTTGTACATTTTTATGTTGCCATTATTTGTGTGTAGCTTGTATTGTTAACTAAATCTCGCATTGACATGAAAACATGACACTAAATCACTAATTGTTATTCTATCTCTTTTTACTCAATGTTAAATGTATGTCACCTATTCTTTAAAGTTATATTTATATACATTTAATTATCTTTTCAAAATGACAAAACACTTTAATCAAATTTATTTTAATGCTGTAATTGCTGTTTACTTCTTTTTTCGTCTGCCTATTTTATTCTGTCATATTGCTTATATGACCTCCTCTTATAGTGCCTACATTCACAGACTCTTATAGTAATGATATTAATAAAGACTTTACTTACAGAGCAAGTCCAGTCTTCCCTATGAGCCTTTTTAAAAATCATACATATATACAGTTCCAAACAAAAAGATTTATATAAACAACGAAAACTTTATGTATATAAGAAAAGTAGAGTTATAGAAAAATGCGTTAAGAAAAATGAATATAAACATTTGAAAATATGAAATTGTACATTTTATGAGACATACATGTATATGTGTGATATTAAAATTGATATTGCTAGATTGTTTGATGCCCACCAGAGAACCACCATTCTAGATAATTAGTTTTGAATGCTTGTAATTTCAAGAATTTTATATGTTTTAAAGGGAGGGAGTTCCAAAATTTTGAGCCTGAATAGGGAGTTAGTTGGAACTGTGTTAATTGTATTGATATAGGGAGTGAGTTTAATTTTATAAATAACTGGAGCATTAGTTCATATAGGGAAAGATAAGTTTATTAATGCTCAAGTATTGTCTAGTCTAGTCACAGTAAAATATATACCAGTAAATATCACAATTATTATTTAACCTTTAGCCTGCTGGCAGTAAATTTTAGCCTGCTGGCAGTAATTTTAGCCTGCTGGCAATCGTCTGCATTGTTTGATATTTTATATTCAATTAGTACTTATTATGGAACCTTCTCTAAAAGATGATAAGTGGTTTTGTCCAGACTGAAAGATGGATGAGTCAATTTTAGATATTTAGTGTGGTAAGGGTTAACATTAACAGTCCATCAATGAGTTATGTTTCTAACCATAAATTAATTAGAAACATTATTAAAGGGACTCCACTGAGGTTTTAATTTTAAAAGCCAAAAAAAACTACATTTGAATTTCTTAAATAAATGAGCTGGGGCACTTTAAACAGAAATATATGCAAAGATAGTTAAGAAATATACTTTGAAATAAATTGAAAATCATATTTTATGCTTTTCTTAGCCCGATTTGAGTGAAATGTGTTTACACGATTTTCATTTAGGGTTAATTTTTACAATTTGAATAATTATTCTGTAAAAACGAAATGGGTAAATGATCTGAAATTTTGCACAAAGATTAGTGGTCTAAACCTACATCAAATGGTACATTTATCTGGAAAAAAATATTTTCAGTCCCATCATGTCAAAAAACCTCAGTGGAGTCTCTTTAACACTTAGTTTATCATAAACTTTTATAACAATATTTCACAAATATGAATGAATGATAAAACCGCCATTTGATATACCTTAAGTTTGTATTTATAGATAATGTAAAAAAGATGTTTCTTGGAAGTCAAGTAAATAAATAAAGTTCTTTTTTATATGTTTATAAACGGAACTGTATTTATTAACTGAATTTCACAGAAAGTTTTTTTTTACATAAGGATTTAAATTTCTTTTGTTTTATAGATAATTATATACTTTATGCTAATAATACACACTTATCAACCACAGCTATTTGATAAACTGACTTTTTTTTCTTAAAAAGTAATGATTAAATACACAGTGTCATTTCTCAACTTGATGCATAAATTTAATTTCTGATTTTAAAATTTAGATTGATCACATTAAGAAGAAATAAAGTTAACAAACTTGTACAAGTACCAATAATTACTTATTATTAAACTGCAATCAAATGGCAAACATGTGTTGTTCATATTTCCGTACTATAACCATTATGTATTAATTATGTAAGACAGATTTTTCCATCATGCAATCTGGATTAAACCATTTATCATTTTAAGAGAAAATTTCAAAACACAGCTTACAGTGCAGACCATGATCCGAGATGTGCCAACTGATTTTGGTCTGCACTGGTTACATAGATGTAAAATCAGTTGGCATGAGCAGACTTTAACTGTCAAAGTATTTGATATTCAATTTTTTGTATTTAACTAAAACAAGTGTCATAATTATGTTATGCATGCAATTAGTACACTGAAATGTATTATAAGTGTAAATAAGAACAATGTCAATACTCATACATTTGTGATTCACATGACTACAATAGTGTGTAGGTTGGTAGAAAATTTGCATTGTTTTCTTTGAAATTTACAAAGTTTAAAATGTGTGTATTTATAACCAGTAGTGCCCAGGCTTTCCTTGTTAAATGTATTAATCAAATATTGACAAGTTATAAAGGTGTATCAGTATAGATAATGGGCGAAATAGAATACACCACTTCACAATCAACCCCTGAACATTTACCTATGATACTAAAATGACATTTTTGATATATCTTTTTATATAAGTGATAGCAGAGGGCATGCTTTTTATACTTATATTCATATGGAAAGTCAATTGGTTTTTGTAAAATTAAAGCAGATTACTGATTGTTCAGCTTCAAAGAATTTTTTTTTAAACCTTACCAAACTAAATATTTTGTCCATTTTTCAATCTGAACAAAACCATTCATCAATGTTAAGAAAAATATTCAAAATATATATATTGACTGAATAGCAAACAGTGCAGACCATGATCGGAATACTTGTTGTGGTTGATATTGGTCTGCACTGGTGACATGGGTAGAATCAGTCGTAGCCAGCATGCCTAAGGGTCAAAAGATTTAGCTAAAAAGAAATGGATTCATTTTATAATTTTTAACAATCATTAATTTTGTAAATAGGTCAAATTTATTTATTTTTACTTTCATATTGTATATAAATGCATTATGATACATGTAGCTGTATTGTGTATTGTTTTATTATGTTATATCAATGTAATGTAATTATTGTATGAAAAATCATTGCATCTTCACATTTTTATTTTTGCATCTTCACAATTTTTTAAACAAGAAATAGGGCAGTTATATTGTTTTTAAAATAAGTTATAGGGCAGATGATATAAATTGGCAAAACCTGTTGAAATCCCTTATTTTTTACACATATTTTATCACTTAGAAGCATTATTTAACAATCATTGGACAGTTTTACAAAAAACCTTAGGATGCATTATTTCAGGTTTAGAGAAGTATACATATTGTGTAATATTATTTTTATTAATGCATGTATGTTGTGTTGTTTCTTGCCTATAGCTTTACAAACATGTAACACAATTTTACAAATATTTTATTATATTGCATTCATTTTATCACTACCTAAAAAATTATCCATTAAATAACTTGAAATAAAGAAATTTCAAAAAGTTTTGCATAGCATATTGGTATAAATAGTTGTTTGTGTTGAACAAAATGATGAAATTCATAGTAATTTAACCTCATTTTAGATATCATACTTTAGTTTACATGGTTTGGAATTCGTATGAACTGGTCACAGTGTTGTTTGTTGAACTATTTTGAAAATCATTAATATGAGTTCATCACAAAGACCCTATCACAGGTATTTGTGGACAAACCACTTCACTCTGTGTTTTCTAACTTGATAAGCATCAATCAAAAAACAGTTAAATTATATTACTTTTTTTTACAGTCAAACATTTTAGTTTTGACCAGCCATAATGCTTTTTTTCACAACCATTCAGAGAATATTGTTACAGGCAAAACCGGACATTGTTAAAATCATACATACATACATACATTACATACATACATTATATTAATTTCAAGTTTAACCTGTTTTATAAACCTCTCATGAGATATGTATATTGTCAATTAGTACATACTGTACATCATATTCTATTACATCTTTACAAAGACAAAAATCTGTGTTCATAAGGTTTAAAGAAGTTAGCAAATCTATCATAAAAAAATGAAGTGTAAAACATTAAAGCAATTAATATTTCACAGTAAAGCTTATTTTTTTGTGGTAACTCGTGAAAACTATTTTCAGGCAGAGATGCATTGACCCTATTGAGGAATGTATTTTTATTCAATAAAAAGTAAAACCTCAGTATGATAATTTGATTTTTGCAGTTACTTAAAAAGTCAACGAAAAAAAATATGGAAAATGTTTATGATTACCTGATTACAAAATACAAGTGTCAAGTGTCTTTTAACTTTATAAATCTACTTTATAAACCTGACACCACAGCAAATTATCTATTCATATTGTCTTTTGTTTATTGGTCTTTAATCTATATTACCTTTTGGTATCAAAGGCTTTAACTGTCTGTAATCAGTAGAATATTTGTTAAATAAATCTAAGTACATGTACCTAAATAGAAAGAGTTCAGAATAAATGGGTGCTGCCTGCATGAAATCTTTGTTAAACATACTGAAAATACAGTTGAAATTTGTTGTATTTTTATACAAAAGTTTTATCCTTCTTTATCTATGTTTTGAAAAAAAAATGTATATTTTGTATATTCTTATTGTAGATGTCAAGTTACATAAATTAGGCAGTATCATGTTACTATATAGGTGACTACAATATTGTGCATTTGATAATGTTGATTATTGAAACAATTAGACACTTTTAATAACTTGACAGATTATTTCTTGTATTGACAGATTATTTCTTGTTAATTTTAACTCTTAACTTGAGGAGTATGTAATAATGGATTTAATTGTTCTGCTTTGAGTTTTAAACAGTTGATTAAAATTTTTAACAAAAATTCAGCTGCCAAGTCAGTATGTACAGTCTCATGTATGAACTGACCTGGCTCTGTACTGTTGGCAAAGGTTAAACACTATGGGTTTCACCAGATTTACAAGGGTTAATACATGGGTATGTTTTTCTTTTCAAATTTTCAATTCATTTCTACTGTAGTGCATATTTTATCTAAAAATAGATAATTTATCACCTTTTCAGAATAGGTAAAGTCCCGGATCATTTTAAAGTGTCATTATAATTAGTTATTTTGTAAATGTTCTGCTACTACATGTAAATATAAGTTGTTTTGCTTTGAATGAAGATAGATGAGTAAGCAAGTACTGTACTAGCCTTTATCAGGAAGTTCAAGTGTGTTATTTAACCTTAAATCTGTCCTACTTATATATGTTATTATGTTGAAAGATATTTGATCATTTGTTTGTTTGTTTGTTTGTTTGTTTATTGTTTTTACAGATATATTATATAATGTCTTCCATAAATTATCATGTTTTGATCTTTTTTTGTGTCATTCAACCATTATTGATAAATTAATTGGCAAAAGTGAAACATTAGTAAAAAATATGAACCACCTTGTTATTATTCAAAATAAGTACAGAGCCTGGTTTGAATGCATGTGAAGTCTGTGCAGTTAGGCCAAAGTCTTCACACTGACCGCTTTAAATATAAAATCCCTTCAGCTAACAATGGATATTTTCAAATTCAAATATTTCACCAAAATAGGAGTTAAAATGTAATTAATCACTTAAATCTAAATGTTTGTTCCCCACAGCCTGCATCAAAACAGGTTTAAAATTATATAAATAACACAGTTTTATGAGCAACAATAAAAATATCATCATGAGGAAAATACTGTAACTCTTGGCTAATGCCTTGGGCATCCTTGACTTGAGATTTTCGTGCGAAAAAGTAACACTTACCTATGTAACAGTACAAATTTTCAGTCACATGTTACCCTTGAATTAACAGTGAGAATAACTCCCATTGGCCTTTACAAAATTAGTAAGGGGTAATAACATTTGAGCCGTGTCACGACAAAACCAACATATTGGGTTTGCGACCAGTAGGATTCAGACCAGCCTGTGCATCCGCGCAGTCTGATCAGGATCCATGCTGTTTGCTTTCCAACCCTATTACAAGTAGAGAAACTGATAGCGAACAGCATGGATCCTGATCAGACTGCATGGATGCGCAGGCTGGTCTGGATCCATGCTGGTCGCAAACCAATTCTGTTGGTTTTGTCGTGACGCGGCTCTAATGTTGTCTGAATCTATGGTCTGTGTTACAATGTAAATATAACATGCAATATTTGAGACAGAAATGCCATCTAGAAAGTTTTTAAAGACAGTTTATGACACTAGTAGTTATATTATTATTATGTTCAACCTAACTCTTGTTACCTATTATGAGTCAAAGGGAACTTTCTGTGCTCTGTGTTTGGGGTCTGATAAGGTTACTGTTTCAATTATAGTTTGAGGTAAGTATCTGAATTGGAGTCTGAAGAAACAGTCAATCATGAGTTTAAAGATTAGTCTTACAGGAAACTGTCAGTTATTAGACAAGCTCAAAGGGACTGCATGTATGAGTTTTAGGGATTTTAATGTTGAAATATAATAATGTTGGGGAGATTACAAAACCAACATAATGGGTTTGCGACCAGTATTGATCCAGACCAGCCTGCGCATCCGCACAGTCTGATCAAAATCCATGCTGTTCGTTTACAAACCCTATAACGAGTAGAGACACTGATAGCGAACAGTATGGATCCTGATCAGACTGTGCGGCTGTGCAGGCTGGTCTGGATCCATGCTGGTTGCAAACCCATTACGTTGGTTTTGTCGTGACACGGCTCATATAATAATGTTGGGGGAGACTACAGATTAGAATCTGGGCAGACTTCATAATAAAGCAGGCAAGCTGGCTTACTTTGTAACAGTAGCATCATCAAGCCATTTTATTTGCTAGTACTGTGGAGAGGCTAATTTAGATGTACAATGTACAAAACTTACAAATTTAATGTAATAAGATGTAATTGTTTTACTAAGTGCCTTCATTAGCATTTGCTATATCAGAAAATCTTCATGAAAATGTCTTAATTAATACTGGTATTCTGAAAAAAAACCTCAACTTATTTTATTAATTGTACAGTATTTATTAGTAAAAATTGAAAAAAAAATAGATTGTTTTCTATTTCTTTCATTATCTTCTCATATCATATACATTAATAAATGTTAGATTTGTGAATTTAACAATAAATATTTTACAATTTCTCAGAAGTGCTTGTGTAATGCACAAATCACTTGGAACTCTGACTTATCCCCAAGCCCAGAATAGCAGGGACTTTACATGAAGACATTATTATGGGGTGGAATACAGTTAATCGCTATTGACCCACCATTAGCGGTAGGTACATTACGGGGACACCGGTGAGAAGAGGTTTCGGTAGAAACCGTAAGGTTACGGTAAAACCCGTAACTCCGCCCTTATGATGAGAAGGTGTAATGTTATTAAATTTTTTCATTCCTGTCACGATTAGAAACTTTAGACACATTCAGTCATGATTACGGTGGAATACATGCACCTAGAAAACTGATTGTGGTCTATGCATTTTGCAGATATATGGTTTGTAAAAAAACTGCTAGACTGTGTGGCATCATTTAGATTCATAGCAATTCAACCATTTGACGACTGTTTTAAGATCTACTTGATATTTATTACATGCTTTTCATTGGTTTATAGAAATATAACAGTTAAATATAAAACTGATATTTCACTGTCTGAAACAGTGAAATTATCAGTTTGATACTTTTCAATGTTTTGAATAATATTTAAGCCTGTGAAATACCAGCGTGCACAGTACTGGAAACCAATTTAATGATGTCACGTCGTAAATGACATCACATATTATTATTTGCACACTTTTCATTTAGTATAAGTTAAAAGGTCTTTTTAAATGTTTCTTCGCATATAATGAAAAGAAATTTTGTTTAGTTTAGTGTAAGATCAAAATATATTTCACTTTTTGAACACCAAAAAGTCATATTTATATAATAATATACCTTTTCACACTGGCCATAGCTTTCGCAGAAGCGGTGGGTCTACCGCCGCGACGGTGGAGTATTCGTCGCAGAAGCGGTGGATAAAATATGGCCGTTTGTTGTTTTCAGTAAGTATATGACTGAATTTTGTTTTATATTTTAATGTTTTACTGGAAACACTCAGTGAGACTGGAGCCCACACATGTACTCTTTCAACCTATTACACGGGCACGGTGCAATTCATTGCCGTTTATGCAAACACTTCTGTACAGTTTGATGAGGGGACGCCACTTTTGCATAATTTTGGTTAAAACACATACAAATGTGTGCAAAACGACCCATAATGCATCGGCATCACATCGAATCAATGATACTTTCACAAATTAACCATAATTTGGAAAATTGGGAAATTAGTATTGCCTGTTTATAAAATAAATGACAAAAAAATGTTTTCGTCGCAGACGGCGGTGGATTCGATTGCAACGCAGTGCGGTGGGCCCGATACCATTTTTTTATATTTTAAGAATTTAACTTGACGTACGGCATTTTTCAATTGAGAACAGCCCTTTTCTTACTTTGACATATGAGAAACGTGTTTATTTGATGTTTAAAACGATATTAATTACTATATATACGCTCGTACAAATATATGTCCGAGGCCCGCTTTCATTTTCCTTCCATTGAAAATTACTTCAGCCATAATTATCATGGAATAATTCACGTTCAACCTTGGACTTAAAAAGACCGTAAGTTCATTTTTTGTCATACAGACATACATGTATAAGAGATACTCGTAAAGATAAACAGAACATGCTTCTTGAATACGAAAATTTAATGTCACTGTGTTATATAACCATATATAGTGAGAACACCAATATAAATAAATTGTATGTTTACAGCGTAAGAGTTATTTCAGGAAAAGTTTTTCTCTATTACTTTTTAGTAAAGACCTACGCGTTTAATAGCTTTAGTTTATCTTCTTTTTCTTAAATTGTGACATTTATAAAAAAAATGGTTTCAAATATGGTATATGTTTAAAAATTTTAAAGTATGAAATGAAATAAAAAAAAAAGGTAATAGAAGTATTTTATGGAATTAAGTCTTTCTCTAATAATGTACACACATATAGTAAAAAACGTAATATGCGGGAGAAAAAAAATTTTTCAGACTTACATTTAAGTCATATTACCTTGAAATAACCACAATTAAGGAAAAAATCAAATTCACGTACAGGAAATGAGATCGGTGAACCCTAAGTTTTTTTCCCGCTCTAAAATGTTTATGTTATCATATTCTGGCATCATGCTTAATTTAAAGAATATAATTTTATCGAACCTCCTTAATTTTGCGTGTATGTGTTTATAATACTGCACGTTTGTTGGATAATCGTGACGTTTATATACATACAATGTACTTTTTAAATACATGGCTGCCGTCAATTTATGAAATTATTTCATTTTTTTAACAAAAAATGCTTGATGTATTATGAGTTCGTTATAAATAAATCCAACAGGTTATATGGTCGTTTATTATATGATCTAAAAATAGCTGCAATCTCATTGGTCCAAACTGTAGTCAACATAACTTTTTATAAAATCATATTCACTGGGTGTAGTATCATATTAACTGGCTAAATTGGATTTTCCAAGTCTAAATATAGATTGAGACTCATATTCAATGACCATACACCGTAGACTGTTAATTACGTGTGTTAATTAAAAAATAATTGTTGCGTTTTGTTCTTTATGGCATATTTCTCGATTGAAATAACATTACTTTACTGTTATACTTAAAGGCTAAACCGCATCGATGAGTATAAACTTGAATTACTTTTGTATGCGCAGCGTTCTCGTAGTCGTTGCACGCCTAACACGTGCGTCTTTTTCCCCGCGCTTCAACGAGGCAAAATTTGTACATGTATATAAGGTTGTACTTTTTCGTGATTTTTTTTTTAATTCTTAGCCTATTCATAAAATAAAACAATTATTGACTAGTGAGCCATTGAATATGATGTGATATTCACCGGCAAAAAGTCATATTGACCTCGGCTATCGCCTCGGTCAATATGTCTTCTGCCTGTGAATATCACATCATATTCAATGGCTCACTAGTCAATAATTGTATAATATAAACGGTTGTTCGCAATATTAATAGCTATCGAAGTTCTTTATTATACTTGTACATGTGTGTAAAAATCAGAAAATAAAGTTACAAATAAACCAAAAATCTCTATAATTAAATAAATGTCTCGATTTTCCAATGAAAAATTACGTTACAAACATGCAGTATTATAAAGTTTATATATTTATATACACGACTGCTGTTTATTTAATAAGAAATTGTATGTTTATGTATTATACATGTATTTTCAAACAACCGTTTATATACGGCCATATTGCATAGCCTTTCAAAATCTTTATAACTAATATGATACCCTCGAAAATGCCATGAATATGTGTTAACTTTATGTATTTATAACTCATATGCCGCAATGCAAAACTATATGCTTATATATATATATATATATATATATATATATATATATATATATATATATATATATATATATATATATATATATATATATATATATATATATATATATATATATATATATATATATATATATACCTGCCATGCCGCTTTTAATAAGTCAGAAATCGGCATTGGTTATAAGGGATAACACGTCTGACAAATGTGATATTTTGGCTGGATTCATCACATTTGTGGACTTCCCTGCACATCGCTAAATTTCCTTTCGGTTGTGCATCAAGGTCAAATATTATGACTCTTAGTTTTCGCCGTTTCCTCTACGGTCCAGGTTGTCAAATGCATGATCCCTAATATGAACTTGGAAATACAAATATGATAAAGGGCACTACATTATGTTCTTACATACCTGCGCTTTTCAACTGGAATGGTACATTCACACTCAAAAATACATGATACCTAGTAATAACCCGCAATAAATAGTTGAACGTGGATTATTCTATGATAATTATGGCTGAAGTAATTTTCAATAGCGGACCTCGGACATATTTTGTACAAGAGTATATATAATAATCAATATCGTTTTAAACATCAAATAAACACGTTTCTCAGATGTCAAAGTAAGAAAAGGGCTGTACTCAATTGAAAAATGCCTTACGTCAAGTTAAATTCTTAAAATATACAAAAATGGTATCGGGCCCACCGCACTGCGTTGCAATCGAATCCACCGCCGTCTGCGACGAAAACATTTTTTGTCATTTATTTTATAAACAGGCAATACTAATTTCCCAATTTTCCAAATTATGGTTAATTTGTGAAAGTGTCATTGATTCGATGTGATGCCGATGTATTATGGGGTCGTTTTGCACACATTTGTATGTGTTTTAACCAAAATTAGGTAAAAGTGGCGTCCCCTCATCAAACTGTACAGAAGTGTTTGCATAAACGGCAGTGAATTGCACCGTGCCCGTGTAATAGGTTGAAAGAGTACATATGTGGGCTCCAGTCTCACTGAGTGTTTCCAGTAAAACATTAAAACATAAAACAAAATTCAGTCATATACTTACCGAAAACAACAAACGGCCATATTTTATCCACCGCTTCTGCGACGAATACTCCACCGTCGCTGCGGTAGACCCACCGCTTCTGCGAAAGCTATGGCCAGTGTGCTTTTGGTGCTAATTCGGTGAAATATATTCAGATCTTACACTGAACTAAACAGATATCCTCTATTTAATTTTATTTGAGATACACAGATGAATTTCATTGAATATCTGACTTTTAATAAATATTTTGTTGAGAAATATTGTTCATTTTTACACTTTGAACTTTGTCCGGGACATATTATTTACTCTGACACTATAAGAGATATGAACAGAAACTTTGTAGGTAGAGAGATCTCATTGGGGTAGATGAGCATTGCAAAGAACAGTAACTCTGTCTTGCGTAAGTTTGGAATTCTTGCACTTTGAACTCTGTCCAGGACATAACTGAAGCTACAAGAGATTATCACAGACGCTTGGGGTTATGTGCGTGGCTCCCCTCCTTGATCCGCACTTGTATACACCTTGTGTATTTTTATCGTGCAAACCGTACGTCCAAATATTTTTGCATATTATTACGACCTGGTCACATGTCTTGAACATAAAACTTGTTTTCCGCTATTTTAACAACGTTTAAAAAAGTCCCTAAAATATCATAATTATATGAAGATAACAACGTACGCTTTCCTTTGATGTGAGACGACTGGAATGAGTTTCGGCACTGTTTTGCGCTTTCATTTTCATGCCGAGAACCAAAACCCCGCAGCGGTTACTTCCCCTAATCAGTAGAGAAACCAAATCAAGAAGACTGACGGAAAGGGCCGAGTAGTTGCGATTGAATTTCTTTTTCCCAGCGATTTTCCCGCTGTAATTTACGGGAAACATTCCAGTCGTCATGAATTCGGAAAGAAGCATGTGACACGGTTAGGAAAATGTAATTAAAAGTGCAAAGCTTGGAAGAAAGGTACGATCTGAAAATAACATGCATTTATTTATGAAAGGAATATATGCATAGACTGATTTACACCAAAAATAAATGGCATGCGATAACATAAATACTTGAAATATATGTAGGTCAGTTGTGTTTACATTTCGAAGCTTGGTATCTTCAGGAAATTGAAGCGTTGGTGAAAAATTGACTTTTTTAAAACGTTATGAAATTCGGTTGAAACTTGTTCACGTGTTAGACACTTAACCGTCTCAAAGTAATATAAGCAAAAATTTAAAACTTATTCTTGTAATAGATAATACTTTTACTTTTTTATATTCAGGGGCGGAGAAGGGCGGGGTCTATACTCCAAGTGTCTGTGGAGATTATACTTTTCTTTGTCCAAAACCTATTTGGGGAGCATCACCTGGTTCAAACTGCTCTTGTTTTTTAATGTCCCAAGTTCTCTAAGTTAACTTTAAACAACAGGAAAAACTTCAAAACATATAAATCTCTGTACAATTTTAACTCAATAACTGCCGTGTTGCATAGAAAACAAATGTCTCATTGATTTGATGAAGAAACATAGATGCCTTACTGGTAAAAATAGACTACAAGGCGAAAGTGATAAAGGGCCGGAAAACTGCTAGGGGCAAGAAACTGCTAGGAAACCAGTAACAAAAACTTTCCTTATTTTTCCTATTGTTTACATGTACAACTATGGTATGTGTTATTTATATGAATACCAATAAGCAAATTGTTGATGTGGAATTATTTTTTCTTATTTAATTTCTTAAATGACATTACTTCAGTTAGCTGGCTAAGCACCATTATAACTACACATGAAAAATTTCAGAGTACAAGACAAGATTCATAAACCAATGGGGTGTATGTCATCAGAGAAGGTCATTTAAGTTTGTCCTACAAAGTAAAGAATGCACAGAGTGCATTTTTCTTTTAAAAAAAAATCTTGATATTCAGACCATCCTTAAAATTATTTAAACGTGTAGTAAAGAGGGTGAGTCACTTAAAATTCCCGTTTGGAAAATCAAACAAACTAAAATTTAGAATTAATACTCAAGACATGACACTTATTTTGAATAACCACAATCAGGTCACATGATTGACATGTGATTTTCTATTTGAAAAGCAGTTGAAATAACCTAGTTTTCAGATAAAGATCTGCTCTTGTTCCAAGTTTCTTTTCTGACTAGTTGTTTTTTGTGTTTTAATTTTAACACATAAATTGTAATATAATTAAACATCATAAAACAATTACTTTTGTAGTCCGATATTTTTTTTCAACAAATATACCTGTTTTGAACACATATTAACTTGTTATGCCCTTACATGCTATATTTGTGTAATGAAATTTCCCACCTATGCATTTGGAACAGTCCATTCAAAGTTTCAGGGTTTTCAGCATCAAGAAGCAGAAATTGAGCTACAAACAGTATAAAACCTGCTCTGACGCTGGCCTGGCCCTTATAATACTGGTGGCATAGACTTAAAACACTTCCGGTCCAGTTACAGGTTAAATTGGTAAGTAAGTTCAGGTTTAATATAACAATTCTTTTCATACCATGATATATGTTTTTAAACCTTAAACTTTCTTAAGCAGCAACTAATTCTACCTATGTGTTAGCATACATCTATGGCCATTGATCATGGTCTGCACTGCCTACAATTAAGTTTAAAGTAGTAAAATGTAAGCCATGCATTTTTTTTGTCAATTTAAGTACCTTAAATGATAATGCTATATTTTGGGCGATGGGTTTTACTCCTCACAAATACAGCAGAGGTCATATAGCGAGCGACATGCAAGCTTAACTGGAGGAGAAAGACCTTGGGTGCCCCTCCATGCATTATTTTCGATTTGGGTTCAAACCAATAGCAGTGATGGGCAAGAGGTTTGAAGTAGACCACCTTAACCATTCAGCCATGGATGCACCCAAAACTGAAACCAAATGATAAATATGCAAAGGTAAGTTAAAGAGCCCTAACTAGTGACATGTGATAGTTTTTCCACTCAAACTGCTGGAAAACAGACCGGGTAGTTAGGAGAGTTTTTAGCATTAATAGACCTTGGATAAGCAAGTTTGAATCCTCAAGAGACCCTGCATGTTATTCAGTGACATAAAGCTGACAGACAGTATGGTAAACATACTTCAACCAGCTTTGGTGTTTCATCATGTGGAGAAGTTAACTGTTACTTGTGGAAACCCAAGCTTAAGTTAAAAAAACGGGGCAAACTACACAATGAACAAACAATATTTAACAGGAAATGCATTAAAGATAACAATAAGGATCAAGTTCAGTTGGATTAGATAAAACACCCACTATTAAATAACTCAGCATGTTTACAGTTATGCATGGATTAAGAAGTTATATAATTTATAATCTTATCTTTATTAATTATGCACCTATGTTTGGAATGTATTAGTAATACTATTACTGTGTATATCAATAGACAAATAACAACTACATGTACCCTAAAAATTGGAAATTTTAAGAAAACTCCCGGTTACAAAATTTTATGTATTAAAAAACTTAATTACGTCAGCAAAAAAGTAGGGAAAGTACAACACGTAAATCAAATGTAAATTATTGAACTTGGTTAATGCATGAAAAAAGTGTCACATTATATAAGTGTGTCATCTCCACAAACTAACTGATTTTTATCTCCTTTAAGTACAACTATACTGTATACTATATGGCTTAACTGTCACGTATAGTGAATTCAAACTTTTATCAGACATGGGAATGAATACCCTGCCATTATGTTTAAGTAATATAATATATTGATATATAATATTAACCTGAAAACAGTCCAAATATAAGTTCACATACTTTACCATTGGAGCACAGAGTACCAAAGGAAGTTCAATATTTTAAAATTTGGAATCTTAAATTGATTTAAATATCACTAAAAATCACTTGTTTTGATCTTTGTGAAACAAAAAATTGTTGTTTTCTAAGTTTTAACAATATATTATATTGATTATTATATCTTTAGAGCATGATTAACCGATATTCCGAACTGACTGCTTGTCAATGCAAGATGTCCATTAATAATTACATAGGACAACAATGCAGCAATTCTAAATGTCACTAATTTAACATTTAAGCTCCTTACTATAGAAATTAAATTTACAAAATGAACTTGCACTGCTAATTTGAAACAGTTTTTTTGGTACTTTAAGGGAGTTTTAAGAGCAGTAAAACAAATAAAGCAACCAACATTCATTATTATATAGACCCTTAAGTAGGACTATAAGGAAGTGCAAGCTGGCCTTACTGGCTCTAATGGTGGCATATTTATGGTATTATCTCTGCCACAGACAAATGGGATGTGGAGGAGCTCAAGTAAAATGCCTTTAAATCTAAATAAACTGTATAATTATCAATTTCGTCAATCCCAGCACATATACAGTGTCCTATCAAAAAACCTGATTTATGCTCTTATGGAAAAAATATCAAATTTAAATGTCTATAATATTATGCTAACCCTCAACCTGTTTTTATTTTCCTTTCAAAACAATACATTACAATGTCAAGTTTTAATTTGTATGGATTTATCATATGAAGTTTAAGTGCTTAAACCATCATATGATCTTTATAGTGGAATATTATATTTTAGGCCAAGAAGTACAAAATGATTGGAATATTTGAACTTCTACCAACTTTTTTTTTAAAACAGCATAAAAAGTTCACAGTTTTTATCATATTCTTCTTTAAACATAAACTATATGCAAATAGATCCAACAACCATTGTGAGAAAACTGTAATTTTATACATGTGACTTTTCATTCTTAAGATCTGATGATGAATTCTGAAGCTGAATAATTTGTAACATTGCAATTAATATTTGATACTAAGGCCAAAATAAAATAGTGCAGGACAGTCCCAACCCCCTTTTTTACCCCCCAAATTTTTTTTACACTCAACATCAGCTGTTCAGTGAAATTGAATGTGCAGGTAGATTCTTATACAATTGGCCTAAAAAAATATTATTTTCTTACTTACTTTTACTACATTTTTTTAAACAGGTTACAAAAACCTCATTTATCATTAATTTTGCCCTGATAAACGGACCATTAAAATCAGCAATTATAAAATTAGACATGTACCATTTGGGGAGATACCCAACAAGAATACCTAACCTACATTTTCATTCATAAATCAATATGACTAATTTCTATCTTGTCTACAAGTGGTAAATAGTTATTCATAAAAAACATAAACTTCTTATATACAATTATTTACATTTTGTACTTGTTTGATAGTGACAAAATACACTGATTAAAGTTCTGAATTGTTTTCAAGTTGACTAAAAAACCCTTAGAGAAATAATTACTACCTGGCAAATCTTTTTTTTTCACATACAAACCATGTTATGACCTAAACATTTCCCACATTTTAGAAATTATGCAAGTATTATTTGATAAAATATTTTTCAGGTAGCCTTTAATACAGTATTATCAACAATCCAGGTGGTTTTTAATTAACTCTTTTGTCTGTTGGTGACACCTGATTCTATGCATGCAAAACTGCTAGTACAGACAAAGATTATCTGGCAGGCATCTGTGCTGTCTTACCATGGTCTGCACTGTTTGCTATTCAGTCAGTACATCTTTTTGGATTTTGCTTAAAAATGATGCATGGTAAGGGTTAAAGACCCATGGCCCATTATGTCACAGAAATGCTTTTATTCATTAAACATTTTTTTTTTTGGGGGGGGGGGGGGTTAGGAGTGTTATAGTTCCAAAACGTTACCCAATCACCTGAACTAAAATTCTGAACTATAATTTTTCAATAATAATTTTACATTATCATTAATACACATCCTACATGCTATAAAACCATTAGTATATAATCTTTCGTTTAGTGTAAGAGATATGTTACAAGTATTTAAGGTTAAGCTTTCAATTTAAGTATTACAACATAAACTATTTGGTTTATGCACTTGAAATCAAGCTTTATTTAAGAATTTAATGTAAGTTATTTATATAATGTTCAATAAAGCATTCACTAAAGTAATTAAACATTAGTCATAAGATTTCAGCTTCAGCATTTAAGTTTTCCAGCTTATTATATAGCTAAATACTTCACACATCTAGGCTTCATTTCATTCAAGCATACACTACATTATTTAAGCTTAACTTAAATTAAGCTTATGCTACATATCTAAGCTTCACTTAATCTAAGCTTCAATTAATTACATATTTAGATTAAAGCTACATGCCTGCAGATGAACAAAAAAAAATCATGAAAATTAACCTTAAGAGAAATGTACAAAAAATTTTTAAGGAAAGCAAAATAAAAATACTATAACATGTTACATGCAATAAATGACTGGTTTTGAAGCATTTATCACCATATTTCTTGTACTTTCTAATAACACATTGTGCTTTTTCATTTTTTTACATTTATTTGGTACTTTATGTGGTTTGAAAAGGCCCTTTGCAATGTGTAAATTACTTTCTTTGTTCACTTACATTTTTTTTACTTTTTAATACATTTATAAAATTTTCATAAAGATTAGCATAAATCTGGAGGCGTGCTGCTTTAATCAAGTGTTATATTGTACTGTATTCTTGGAAATACAGCACTGCTAAAATGGTGTTATGGCAAAACACATCTTTAAATGATGCTTAATTATTTTGTTTGCTTACAATAAACATAATTTCCCTTACTAAAAGAAATGCCTATTTTGCATTGACAATTGTAATCCATTTATGTAAATATACCGGGGTTAAATAAGCAGAAATGTTGATAGAAACAATCAAAATGTTCTCAAATGATATGTCCTTAACTTTAGGTAGATTAAATGGATATTAAGAATTTAGGATATTTATCAACTTTTATTCACTTAAGAGTTTTATGACTTTTATCAATTAGTTTATAATAAAATAGAAATATCAGTTTATAATGAAATTTAAATATTCTGTACTATTTGTCTCTACTCTATATCATGATATCATAATATATTTGTTAGTATTAATTGCATGTATGTAAGTAAAAATACTTATTTTGATATGAATAAATATGTTTGCAAAACAACATGAATTAAGTTTATTAATTTTTTGATATACAATTCATCAAATATCACTTTATTACATATAAAATGTATTTCACACCTTTTAATGTCACAAGCTATCTGCAATGTAAAAGAGTTATTTCATTGACCACTCAGTGGTTACTGATTAATAAAGGTGTTAAATCAATGATCAAAGGTGTGCAGTGCTGGGCTTACATCAGTGCTTGTCATCTGGCATGTCATGTATCACTACACCAGGTGTCAATTCCTATTTAAATACAATTACAATTCCTAATTTCTCCATCACTATCATTGAGCCTTTTACAAGAGTAACATGTGGAAACATAATAAATACTATTGAGTATGGAATAAATTGATAACAAAAAAAGTCAGGTAGGATATAGATAATATTCAAAGGTTTGTTTTATCCATTGCAATAATAAAAATTCTTTTTCATTGAGTTTCATTGAAATCAATATTTCCAAAAGTGTTTGGGACCAGGAGACAATTATCAACTAGGATAAAGGAAAACAATAAAAATGTATGATGCTTTCTATTTCTTGGTACAGATTATGTATTTGTGTTTAATACTATTAGCACTAGCCTGTGCTTGGGACCAAAGGCAAAATCAACTAGGATACAGGGAAACAATAACATTTATGATGCTTTCTATTTCTTGGTACAGATTATGTGCTTGTGTTTAATACTACTAGCACTAGCCTGTGCTTGGGACCAGATGCAAATATCAACCAGGATACAGGGAAACAATAACATGTATGATGCTTTCTATTTCTTGGTACAGATTATGTACTTGTGTTTAATACTACTAGCACTAGCCTGTGCTTCGGCAAAAGGGGCAAATATCAACTAGGATACAAGAAAACAATAAAATGTATGATGCTTTCTATTTCTTGGTACAGATTATGTGCTTGTGTTAAATACTACTAGCACAAGCCTGTGCTTGGGACCAGGAGCAAATATCAACAAGGATACAGGGAATCAAGGAAATGTATGATGCTTTATATTTCTTGGTACAGATTATGTGCTTGTGTTTAATACTACTAGCACTAGCCTGTGCTTGGGACCAGGAGCAAATATCAACTAGGATACAGGAAAACAAGGAAATGTATGATGCTTTCTATTTCTTGGTACAGATTATGTGCTTGTGTTTAATACTACTAGCACTAGCCTGTGCTTGGGACCAGGAGCAAATATCAACTAGGATACAGGAAAACAATAAAATGTATGATGCTTTCTATTTCTTGGTACAGATTATGTGCTTGTGTTTAATACTACTAGCACTAGCCTGTGCTTGGGCAAAAGGAGCAAATATCAACTAGGATACAGGAAAACAATAAAATGTATGATGCTTTCTATTTCTTGGTACAGATTATGTGCTTGTGTTTAATACTACTAGCACTAGCCTGTGCTTGGGACCAGGAGCAAATATCAACTAGGATACAGGAAAACAATAAAATGTATGATGCTTTCTATTTCTTGGTACAGATTATGTGCTTGTGTTTAATACTACTAGCACTAGCCTGTGCTTGGGACCAGGAGCAAATATCAACTAGGATACAGGAAAACAATAAAATGTATGATGCTTTCTATTTCTTGGTACAGATTATGTGCTTGTGTTTAATACTACTAGCAATAGTCTTTGCTTGGGACCAGATGTAAATATCAACTAGGATACAGGGAAACAATAACATGTATGATGCTTTCTATTTCTTGTACAGATTACGTGCTTGTGTTTAATACTACAATGTACTAGCACTAGCCTGTGCTTGGACCAAGAGCAAATATCAACAAGGATGCAGGAAATCAATGAAATGTATGCTGCCTTCTATTTATTGGTACAGATTATGTGCTTGTGTTTAATATTACTAGCACTATGTGCTTGGGACCAGGGGCAAATATCAACTAGGATACAGGAAAACAATGAAATGTATGATGCTTTCTATTTCTTGGTACAGATTATGTGCTTGTGTTTAATATTACTAGCACTAGCCTGTGCTTGGGACCAAGAGCAAATATCAACAAGGATGCAGGAAATCAATGAAATGTATGCTGTTTTCTATTTCTTGGTACAGATTATGTGCTTGTGATTAATACTACTAACACTAGTCTCTTGGGACCAGGGGCAAATATCAACTAGAATACGGGAAAACAATGAAATGTATGATGATTTCTATTTCTTGGTGCAGCTAATGTGCTTGTGTTTAATACTACTAGCACTAGCCTGTTCTTTGGACCAGGGGCAAATATCAAATAGGATACAGGAAAACAATGAAATGTATGATGCTTTCTATTTCTTGGTACAGATTATGTGCTTGTGTTAAATACTACTAGCACTAGCCTGTGCTTGGGACCAAGAGCAAATATCAACAAGAATGCAGGAAATCAATGAAATGTATGCTGCCTTCTATTTCTTGGTACAGATTATGTACTTGTGTTTAATACTACTAGCACTAGCCTGTGCTTGGGACCAGATGCAAATATCAACAAGGATACAGGGAAACAATAACATGTATGATGCTTTCTATTTCTTGGTACAGATTACGTATTTGTGTTTAATACTACATGTACTAGCACTAGCCTGTGCTTGGGACCAAGAGCAAATATCAACAAGGATGCAGGAAATCAATGAAATGTATGCTGCCTTCTATTTATTGGTACAGATTATGTGCTTGTGTTTAATATTACTAGCACTATGTGCTTGGGACCAGGGGCAAATATCAACTAGGATACAGGAAAACAATGAAATGTATGATGCTTTCTATTTGTTGTACAGATTATGTGCTTGTGTTTAATATTACTAGCACTAGCCTGTGCTTGGGACCAAGAGCAAATATCAACAAGGATGCAGGAAATCAATGAAACGTATGCTGTCTTCTATTTCTTGGTACAGATTATGTGCTTGTGATTAATACTACTAGCACTAGTCTCTTGGGACCAGGGCAAATATCAACTAGAATACGGGGAAAACAATGAAATGTATGATGCTTTCTATTTCTTGGTGCAGCTAATGTGCTTGTGTTTAATACTACTAGCACTAGCCTGTGCTTTGGACCAGGGGCAAATATCAAATAGGATACAGGAAAACAATGAAATGTATGATGCTTTCTATTTCTTGGTACAGATTATGTGCTTGTGTTAAATACTACTAGCACTAGCCTGTGCTTCAGCAAAAGGGGCAAATATCAACTAGGATACAAGAAAACAATAAAAATGTATGATGCTTTCTATTTCTTGATACAGATTATGTGCTTGTGTTTAATACTACTAGCACTAGCCTGTGCTTGGGACCAGGAGCAAATATCAACTAGGATACAGGGAAACAATAACATGTATGATGCTTTCTATTTCTTGGTACAGATTACGTGCTTGTGTTTAATACCACTAGCACTAGCCTGTGCTTGGGACCAGGAGCAAATATCAACAAGAAAACAGGGAATCAAGGAAATGTATGATGCTTTCTATTTCTTGGTACAGATTATGTGCTTGTGTTTAATACTACTAGCACTAGCCTGTGCATGGGACCAGGAGCAAATATCAACAAGGATACAGGAAAACAGTGAAATGTATGATGCTTTCTATTCATCTTGGTACAGATGATGTGCTTGTGTTTAATACTACTAGCACTAGCCTGTGCTTGGGACCAGGCGCAAATATCAACTAGGATACAGGAAACAATAACATGTATGATGCTTCCTATTTCTTGGTACAGATTACGTGCTTGTGTTTAATACTACTAGCACTAGCTGTGCTTGGGACCAGAAGCAAATATCAACTAGGATACAGGAAAACAGTGAAAAGTATGATGCTTTCTATTTCTTGGTACAGATTATGTGCTTGTGTTTAATACTACTAGCACTAGCCTGTGCTTGGGACCAAGAGCAAATATCAACAAGGATGCAGGAAATCAATGAAATGTATGCTGCCTTCTATTTATTGGTACAGATAATGTGCTTGTGTTTAATATTACTAGAACTATGTGCTTGGGACCAGGGGCAAATATCAACTACGATACAGGAAAACAATGAAATGTATGATGCTTTCTATTTCTTGGTACAGATTATGTGATTGTGTTTAATACAAATAGCACAAGCCTTTGCTTGGGACCAGGGGCAAATATCAACTAGGATACAGAAAAATAATGAAATGTAGGATGCTTTCTATTTCTTGGTACAGATTATGTGCTTGTGTTTAATACTACTAGCACAAGTCTGTGCTTGGGACTAGGGGCAAATATTAACTAGGATACAGGAAAACAATGAAATGTATGATGCTTTCTATTTCTAGGTACATATTATGTGCTTGTGTTTAATATTACTAGCACTAGTCTGTGCTTGGGACCAAGAGCAAATATCAACAAGGATGCAGGAAATCAATGAAATGTATGCTGTCTTCTATTTCTTGGTACAGATTATGTGCTTGTGATTAATACTACTAGCACTAGTCTCTTGGGACCAGGGGCAAATATCAACTAGAATACGGGAAAACAATGATATGTATGATGCTTTCTATTTCTTGGTACAGATTATGTGCTTGTGTTTAATACTACTAGCACTAGCCTGTGCTTGGGAGCAGGAGCAAATATCAAATAGGATACAGGAAAACAATAAAATGTATGATGCTTTCTATTTCTTGGTACAGATTATGTGCTTGTGTTTAATACTACGAGCAATAGTCTTTGCTTGGGACCAGATGTAAATATCAACTAGGATACAGGGAAACAATAACATGTATGATGCTTTCTATTTCTTGGTACAGATTACGTGCTTGTGTTTAATACTACATGTACTAGCACTAGCCTGTGCTTGGGACCAAGAGCAAATATCAACAAGGATGCAGGAAATCAATGAAATGTATGCTGCCTTCTATTTATTGGTACAGATTATGTGCTTGTGTTTAATATTACTAGCACTATGTGCTTGGGACCAGGGGCAAATATCAACTAGGATACAGGAAAACAATGAAATGTATGATGCTTTCTATTTCTTGGTACAGATTATGTGCTTGTGTTTAATATTACTAGCACTAGCCTGTGCTTGGGAGAAGAGCAAATATCAACAAGGATGCAGGAAATCAATGAAATGTATGCTGTTTTCTATTTCTTGGTACAGATTATGTGCTTGTTGATTAATACTACTAACACTAGTCTCTTGGGACCAGGGGCAAATATCAACTAGAATACGGGAAAACAATGAAATGTATGATGATTTCTATTTCTTGGTGCAGCTAATGTGCTTGTGTTTAATACTACTAGCACTAGCCTGTTCTTTGGACCAGGGGCAAATATCAAATAGGATACAGGAAAACAATGAAATGTATGATGCTTTCTATTTCTTGGTACAGATTATGTGCTTGTGTTAAATACTACTAGCACTAGCCTGTGCTTGGGACCAAGAGCAAATATCAACAAGAATGCAGGAAATCAATGAAATGTATGCTGCCTTCTATTTATTGGTACAGATAATGTGCTTGTGTTTAATATTACTAGAACTATGTGCTTGGGACCAGGGGCAAATATCAACTACGATACAGAAAAACAATGAAATGTATGATGCTTTCTATTTCTTGGTACAGATTATGTGATTGTGTTTAATACAAATAGCACAAGCCTTTGCTTGGGACCAGGGGCAAATATCAACTAGGATACAGAAAAATAATGAAATGTAGGATGCTTTCTATTTCTTGGTACAGATTATGTGCTTGTGTTTAATACTACTAGCACAAGTCTGTGCTTGGGACTAGGGGCAAATATTAACTAGGATACAGGAAAACAATGAAATGTATGATGCTTTCTATTTCTAGGTACATATTATGTGCTTGTGTTTAATATTACTAGCACTAGTCTGTGCTTGGGACCAAGAGCAAATATCAACAAGGATGCAGGAAATCAATGAAATGTATGCTGTCTTCTATTTCTTGGTACAGATTATGTGCTTGTGATTAATACTACTAGCACTAGTCTCTTGGGACCAGGGGCAAATATCAACTAGAATACGGGAAAACAATGAAATGTATGATGCTTTCTATTTCTTGGTACAGCTAATGTGCTTGTGTTTAATACTACTAGCACTAGCCTGTGCTTTGGACCAGGGGCAAATATCAAATAGGATCCAGGAAAACAATGAAATGTATGATGCTTTCTATTTCTTGGTACAGATTATGTGCTTGTGTTAAATACTACTAGCACTAGCCTGTGCTTGGGACCAAAAGCAAATATCAACAAGAATGCAGGAAATCAATGAAATGTATGCTGCCTTCTATTTCTTGGTACAGATTATGTACTTGTGTTTAATACTACTAGCACTAGCCTGTGCTTGGGACCAGGGACCAATATCAACTAGGATACAGGAAAACAATGAAATGTATGATGCTTTCTATTTCTTGGTACAGATTATGTACTTGTGTTTAATACTAACTAGCACTAGCCTGTGCTTGGGACCAGGAGCAAATATCAACTAGGATACAGGAAAATAATGAAATGTATGATGCTTTCTATTTCTTGGTACAGATTATGTGCTTGTTTTTAATACTAACTAGCACTAGCATGTGCTTGGGACCAGGGGCAAATATCAACTAGGATACAGGAAAACAATGAAATGTATGATGCTTTCTATTTCTTGGTACAGATTATGTGCTTGTGTTTAATACTACTAGCACTAGTCTGTGCTTGGGACCAGATGCAAATATCAACTAGGATACAGGAAAACAATGAAATGTATGATGCTTTCTATTTCTTGGTACAGATTATGTGCTTGTGTTTAATACTACTAGCACTAGTCTGTGCTTGGGACCAGATGCAAATATCAACTAGGATACAGGAAAACAATGAAATGTCTGATGCTTTCTATTTCTTGGTACAGATTATGTGCTTGAGTTTAATACTACTAGCACTAGCCTGTGCTTGGGAAAAGGGGCTAATATCAACTAGGATATAGGAAAACAATAAAATGTATAATGCTTTCTATTTCTTGGTACAGATTATGTGCTTGTGTTAATATTACTAGCACTAGCCTGTGCTTTGGACCAGGGGCAAATATCAAATAGGATACAGGAAAACAATAACATGTATGATGCTTTCTATTTCTTGGTAAACAGATTATGTGCTTGTGTTAAATACTACTAGCACTAGCCTGTGCTTAGGACCAACCAAATATCAACAAGAATGCAGGAAATCAATGAAATGTATGCTGCATTCTATTTCTTGGTACAGATTATGTACTTGTGTTTAATACTACTAGCATTAGCCTGTGCTTGGGACCAGGGACCATTATCAACTAGGATACAGGAAAACAATGAAATGTATGATGCTTTCTATTTCTTGGTACAGATTATGTACTTGTGTTTAATACTAACTAGCACTAGCCTGTGCTTTGGACCAGGAGCAAATATCAACTAGGATACAGGAAAATAATGAAATGTATGATGCTTTCTATTTCTTGGTACAGATTATGTGCTTGTTTTTAATACTAACTAGCACTAGTCTGTGCTTGGGACCAGGGGCAAATATCAACTAGGATACAGGAAAACAATGAAATGTATGATGCTTTCTATTTCTTGGTACAGATTATGTGCTTGTGTTTAATACTACTAGCACTAGTCTGTGCTTGGGACCAGATGCAAATATCAAATAGGATACAGGAAAACAATGAAATGTATGATGCTTTCTATTTCTTGGTACAGATTATGTGCTGTGTTTAATACTACTAGCACTAGCCTGTGCTTGGGAAAAGGGGCTAATATCAACTAGGATGCAGGAAAACAATAAAATGTATAATGCTTTCTATTTCTTGGTACAGATTATGTGCTTGTGTTTAATATTACTAGCACTAGCCTGTGCTTGGGACCAAGAGCAAATATCAACAAGGATGCAGGAAATCAATGAAATGTATGCTGTCTTCTATTTCTTGGTACAGATTATGTGCTTGTGATTAATACTACTAGCACTAGTCTCTTGGGACCAGGGGCAAATATCAACTAGAATACGGGAAAACAATGAAATGTATGATGCTTTCTATTTCTTGGTACAACTAATGTGCTTGTGTTTAATACTACTAGCACTAGCCTGTGCTTTGGACCAGGGGCAAATATCAACTAGGACACAGAAAAACAATGAAATGTATGATGCTTTCTATTTCTTGGTACAACTAATGTGCTTGTGTTTAATACTAACTAGCACTAGCCTGTGCTTGGGACCAGGGGCAAATATCAACTAGAATACGGGAAAACAATGAAATGTATGATGCTTTCTATTTCTTGGTACAGCTAATGTGCTTGTGTTTAATACTACTAGCACTAGCCTGTGCTTAGGACCAACCAAATATCAACAAGAATGCAGGAAATCAATGAAATGTATGCTGCCTTCTATTTCTTGGTACAGATAATGTGCTTGTGTTTAATACTACTAGCACTAGTCTGTGCGTGGGACCAGCAGCAAATATCAAATAGGATACAGGAAAACAATGAAATGTATTATGCTTTCTATTTCTTGGTACATATTATGTGCTTGTGTTTAATACTACTAGCACTAGTCTGTGCTTG
Organism: Ruditapes philippinarum; assembly: GCF_026571515.1. Lineage (NCBI taxonomy): Eukaryota > Metazoa > Mollusca > Bivalvia > Venerida > Veneridae > Ruditapes > Ruditapes philippinarum. The sequence continues at coordinate 77,010 of NW_026854516.1, forward strand.
GGACCAGGAGCAAATATCAACTAGGACACAGAAAAACAATGAAATGTATGATGCTTTCTATTTCTTGGTACAGATTATGTGCTTGTGTTTAATACTACTAGCACTAGTCTGTGCTTGGGACCAAGAGCAAAAATCAACAAGAATGCAGGAAAACAACGAATGTATGATGCCTTCTATTTCTTGGTTCAGCTAATGTGCTTGTGTTTAATTACTACTAGCACTAGTCTGTGTTTGGGACCAGGGGCAAATATCAACTAGGATACAGGAAATCAATGAAATGTATGCTGCCTTCTAGTTCTTGGTACAGCTAATGTGCTTGTGTTTAATAACTACTAGCACTAGTCTGTGCTTGGGACCAAGAGCAAATATCAACTAGGATACTGGCAAACAATAAAATGTAGGGTGCTTTCTATTTCTTGGTACAGATTATGTGCTTGTGTTTAATACTACTAGCACTAGTCTGTGCTTGGGACCTGGAGCAAATATCAACTAGGATACAGGAAAACAATGAAATGTATGATGCTTTCTATTTCTTGGTACAGATTATGTGCTTGTGTTTAATACTACTAGCACTAGCCTGTGCTTGGGAAAAGGGGCTAATATCAACTAGGATACAGAAAAACAATAAAATGTATAATGCTTTCTATTTCTTGGTACAGATTATGTGCTTGTGTTTAATACTACTAGCACTAGCCTGTGCTTGGGACCAGATGCAAATATCAACTAGGATACAGGAAAGCAATGAAATGTATGATTCTTTCTATTTCTTGGTACAGATTATGTGCTTGTGTTTAATACTACTAGCACTAGCCTGTGCTTGGGACCAGGAGCAAATATCAACTAGGATTCAGGAAAACAATTTAAATGTATGATGCTTTCTTTTTCTTGGTACAGATTATGTGCTTGTGTTTAATACTACTAGCACTAGTCTGTGCTTGGGACCAGATGCAAATATCAAACTAGGACACAGGAAAACAATGAAATGTATGATGCTTTCTATTTCTTGGTACAGATTATGTGCTTGTGTTTTAATACTACTAGCACTAGCCTGTGCTTTGGACCAGGGGCAAATATCAAATAGGATACAGGAAAACAATGAAATGTATGATGCTTTCTATTTCTTGGTACAGATTATGTGCTTGTGTTAAATACTACTAGCACTAGCCTGTGCTTGGGACCAAGAGCAAATATCAACAAGAATGCAGGAAATCAATGAAATGTATGCTGCCTTCTATTTCTTGGTACAGATTATGTACTTGTGTTTAATACTACTAGCACTAGCCTGTGCTTGGGACCAGGGACCAATATCAACTAGGATACAGGAAAACAATGAAATGTATGATGCTTTCTATTTCTTGGTACAGATTATGTACTTGTGTTTAATACTAACTAGCACTAGCCTGTGCTTGGGACCAGGAGCAAATATCAACTAGGATACAGGAAAATAATGAAATGTATGATGCTTTCTATTTCTTGGTACAGATTATGTGCTTGTTTTTAATACTAACTAGCACTAGCCTGTGCTTGGGACCAGGGGCAAATATCAACTAGGATACAGGAAAACAATGAAATGTATGATGCTTTCTATTTCTTGGTACAGATTATGTGCTTGTGTTTAATACTACTAGCACTAGTCTGTGCTTGGGACCAGATGCAAATATCAAATAGGATACAGGAAAACAATGAAATGTATGATGCTTTCTATTTCTTGGTACAGATTATGTGCTGTGTTTAATACTACTAGCACTAGCCTGTGCTTGGGAAAAGGGGCTAATATCAACTAGGATACAGGAAAACAATAAAATGTATAATGCTTTCTATTTCTTGGTACAGATTATGTGCTTGTGTTTAATATTACTAGCACTAGCCTGTGCTTGGGACCAAGAGCAAATATCAACAAGGATGCAGGAAATCAATGAAATGTATGCTGTCTTCTATTTCTTGGTACAGATTATGTGCTTGTGATTAATACTACTAGCACTAGTCTCTTGGGACCAGGGGCAAATATGAACTAGAATACGGGAAAACAATGAAATGTATGATGCTTTCTATTTCTTGGTACAACTAATGTGCTTGTGTTTAATACTACTAGCACTAGCCTGTGCTTTGGACCAGGGGCAAATATCAAATAGGATACAGGAAAACAATAACATGTATGATGCTTTCTATTTCTTGGTAAACGGATTATGTGCTTGTGTTAAATACTACTAGCACTAGCCTGTGCTTAGGACCAACCAAATATCAACAAGAATGCAGGAAATCAATGAAATGTATGCTGCCTTCTATTTCTTGGTATAGATTATGTGCTTGTGTTTAATACTACTAGCACTCGTCTGTGCTTGGGACCAGCAGCAAATATCAAATAGGATACAGGAAAACAATGAAATGTATTATGCTTTCTATTTCAGGGTACATATTATGTGCTTGTGTTTAATACTACTAGCACTAGTCTGTGCTTGGGACCAGGAGCAAATATCAACTAGGATACAGGAAAATAATGAAATGTATGATGCTTTCTATTTCTTGGTACAGATTATGTGCTTGTGTTTAATACTACTATCACTAGCCTTTGCTTTGGACAATGAGCAAATATCAACAAGGATTCAGGAAATCAATGAAATGTATGGTGCTTTCTTTTCATCTTGGTACAGATGATGTGCTTGTGTTTAATACTACTAGCACTAGTCTGTGCTTGGGACCAGGGGCAAATATCAACTAGGATACAGGAAAACAATGAAATGTATGATGCTTTCTATTTCTTGGTACAGATTATGTGCTTGTGTTTAATACTACTAGCACTAGTCTGTGCTTGGGACCAAGAGCAAATATCAATAAGAATGCAGGAAAACAATGAAATGTATGATGCCTTCTATTTCTTGGTACAGCTAATGTGCTTGTGTTTAATTACTACTAGCACTAGTCTGTGTTTGGGACCAGGGGCAAATATCAACTAGGATACAGGAAATCAATGAAATGTATGCTGCCTTCTATTTCTTGGTACAGCTAATGTGCTTGTGTTTAATTACTACTAGCACTAGTCTGTGCTTGGGACCAAGAGCAAATATCAACTAGGATACTGGCAAACAATAAAAATGTATGGTGCTTTCTATTTCTTGGTACAGATTATGTGCTTGTGTTTAATACTACTAGCACTAGTCTGTGCTTGGGACCAGGAGCAAATATCAACTAGGATACAGGAAAACAATGAAATGTATGATGCTTTCTATTTCTTGGTACAGATTATGTGCTTGTGTTTAATACTACTAGCACTAGCCTGTGCTTGGGAAAAGGGGCTAATATCAACTAGGATACAGGAAAACAATAAAATGTATAATGCTTTCTATTTCTTGGTACAGATTATGTGCTTGTGTTTAATACCTGACTAGCACTAGCCTATGCTTGGGACCAGATGCAAATATCAACTAGGATACAGGAAAACAATGAAATTTATGATGCTTTCTATTTCTTGGTACAGATTATGTGCTTGTGTTTAATACTACTAGCACTAGCCTGTGCTTGTGACCAGGAGCAAATATCAACTAGGATACAGGAAAACAATAAAATGTATGATGCTTTCTTTTTCTTGGTACAGATTATGTGCTTGTGTTTAATACTACTAGCACTAGTCTGTGCTTGGGACCAGATGCAAATATCAACTAGAATACAGGAAAATAACGAAATGTATGATGCTTTCTATTTCTTGGTACAGATTATGTGCTTGTGTTTAATACAACTAGCACTAGCCTGAACTTAGGACCTGAGAAGCCACTATGGAACATTTAGTTGAATTGCCCATTTTCTGCTAGTTATGACCAGAGTTGCAAAATGAATTTTCATATATTTATGATATTTGCATATTTAAACATGTAAGATATACTAAATTTGACAGTTGATGGGTGTGTTTAAATATATAATTACTTAAAATTTTTATGAACCATTTTTGAATGAACTAAAAAATACACACATTATTGTTTTTGAAATATTATAAATATTTTATAACATCTTGCAAGCATAATGCTTGGACATATGTCATAAAACCAGGCCAGGAGGCACTTGAGCAGCTTAACAACCCATATAGTTAATTTTAGTACTCTATACAACTAATTGCATGACTGATTAAATACAAAGCAGTGCATCAAAAATGTGCAGGGTAGTAATTACAATACACCAGCTGATAAGTTAACCATTTAAGTTTATCCAATATGTCAATGACTGGCACTCCCACGCAATTTCACATTGCAGGTTTAAACAAAGATATATATATTAACAAGTAAATACTAAAACAGGATGTTTACTAGATTTTTATTGCAGACTTCTGATAAAAAGCTATATTATCCCACATATTATGTTTATTGAAAATATTTCTTATCTATCATAGTTGCACTGAAAAATCTGGAACATAAATAATAATTTCACCCCACTTGGATGTTTTTTTTTCTTTTCTTTACTTTTGTTTCTTAACAGTCATATGACTGTATCTTCCAACATGCTACAAACACGCCACTCAGGGAGTTATTTTAGGCACAAGAATGTACCCAGGTAAAACCACTGACTTGTATTTTAAAATATTAATTCTTGTTGGTCTCAAATAAATACAGTTTAATCAATAAACATTTTGGCAAATTATAATTATCTGTTATGGGTTTCCCTCCTCAATAGCCAAAATAAAAGTAACTGGGTAAGATCTCTCTCAACCAAGGAAAATTATTTTCTTCTTTCACATCAATGCCTTATAAAAATATACAATAAAAGGTTTAAGATACTATAAAAGCTTTGGGCCAGCAGTCAACCAGAAAATCAGTTGTTTATATTATACATACAATTTGACGTACAATTCTTGTACTTTTCTTTCAGTCACGCCCAAAATGACCTATATGAATATGATTTAATTTCTAATAATAGCAATCAGTATCTTTGTTTTTACTTAAATGACCTCCATAACTTTAATGATCTTGATGACTTTGATGTTTATCGGATGAATCATTAGGAAATGTTCAAACCTACCCTTAACAGGATGCTGCATGTTTGATTATAATGCATCACTGATAAACTCTCGGCTAGAAAAGATAATACAGCATAATTATTTCAAAAAGTTTCCTGCAATCAAATATTTTGTGTGATGAATCATAAATTTAAAATGCACTATATGTCTTGTAATGAATACAATAAAAGGTACTTTAAGTATATTACCACTCAACCTATTTTATAAAAATACTACAGTTAGGTTTGTTATCTATTCATGGCTTTTATGTATTTATAATTTTTTCCAATTCCTATCTTAAATATTTGACCAAAAATTCTATCAGGGAGTGGATTTTTATCACCTGATCTGTGCTAAATATAATTGTATATATCTGGTTTCCTTTAGCATGCTGCAACTTGGGATTCTGATATTTCATAAATAGAAATCACCAGGTCATGTAGTTATTTCTAAAATATTCTGGTTTTCATTATATTCAAAAAAAAGGACTGGGTCATTACCAAATATCTGAAGTCAAAAAATTAAGGCCAACATTTAAAATTTTAAAATTGTTCAGGAATTTTAAAAAACAGTCCTTAAAAATCAATACAAGGGGTTTCCCAAAAATTATTAACCCCCTTTCTTTAAAAAATTTGGGACCTTTTATTTCTTTCGCATACCCCTTTTCTGTTTTTGGTTTTGTTAAGATAAAATTTTCCCCGTATTTGTAGTTTGCATGGGCCAGTTACTCTTTCCAATCATTTTAAAGCTATAAATTTTTCTTTTTCAAAATTTTTTCTTTGGGGTTTTTTTAAAAAAAAAAAAAATAATTCAAAAATGCCCGTATGAAAGAAATATGTTTGTATATTTCCTTTGCACTATACAATTGCTAAATGATTAAATTCCTACTCAGAATAGTAGCAAAATATTTTGTCCCAGAACATTTTTTTCTTTTTACATACAATATTCGTATGTATTAAATAAAAAAAACATCCCCTGTGACAACTCTTTTGAGAATTGACCATATCATAAGAATATTAAAATAATTTATAAGATATAGCTTTGTACCGGTACTCTTCAAAATACCAAGGAGATTAAAAACAAAATATCAGACAAAATTTTAAGCCACTCTGGAATTGTATATAGCTCCAAATAAATATATACTTTTTCACTTTCAATTAGTTAAGGGGCAATAATTCCTCAAACAACAGCTGTCGGTTAAGCAGCATACAGTCATGTACTCTTGTATTACAAATGCTTCACAGTATAAATGATGGCCTGTAAAGTGTAGAAAAATATATAAAGGGAAATAACTGTGTGAAAGTTAATCTAAATATGGGTCCTGGTAACTGATCTTTAATTATAATCCAGATGGCAAGTTTTCAAAACTGGCAAGTTTCAAATTAATATGTCAGCATCAATCATTAATGGAACTGGAGGCATAATGTAGTTTTGCCATTCATCGTTTATCTGGCCAAGAAGCTGTTGGATTGTTTGCTACATGCAGGAGACCATCTATTGGCGCAATTTTTTAATTCCTATGAATAGTGCTAACATTCAGGCAATTTACTAAACATTTGAAACGGGTCTCGGCAGCCACAGCAGGGCCATCATTCAACTTTTATTGGCAGCTTAATCAGCTTACCTTAATACCTCACAAGTACTGATATTAATAGAAAGAATGTTATCAATGTTGACATATTTGAGAGGCAAGGATGACATTACCTTTTAATGCATAGAACCAGAAAAACAAATACTTCTGTGTAAATTTGTTTTAAAAGTTATGCAAGTAGTTTACTTTCATTTTGCTTTAGTTTTAGAATACTTTAATCCACTATTTACAATAATATACAGACAATTCCATGGGGTGAGAGGGGGCAGGGGATTTTTTTTAAATTTTTTCACTTTCTGGAGGCATGCAGCTGTTTGTCTACTCTAAATTCAAGTTTTCAAAGTGTTTAATTCATTATATTTCGATAAATAAACAGACATTAAAATGATAAATTTGTTGACAATATTGAAAATAAATTGCATAAAACTATGTAACTGACGCCTTTTGTTTACAAATGATAATTTAAATGTTGTAATGGAATAGAGGATCTACTTCCAAAATACCTGCGTTAAGAAATATGTTTTTATCAGCAGAAGAAGCATGCATTTAATTATTGCTAAAATTAACTAAAATCAATGTTTAAAAACTCCCAAAAACAACAGCATATTTTGTTTCTAAATATTTTATTCTGTTTATGTACAACATTCATGTTTGTTAAAATAACAGTGACATATTCCATGTTATATCGTTATTAGGGTATAGAGCAATATCCTCTTCACAACAACAATATCAATTTCCAAAGAAAGACTATTCCCTTAGTAAACCATCTTTAGACCTATACCTGAATCACTGAAATGGTTTCTGTAAGCCTCATCCTCATAATGTTGTCAGAGCCTCATGGTGGGGTCTGAGCCTCATAGTGTGGTCAGAGCCTCATAGTGTGGTCAGAGCCTTATAGTGTGGTCACAGCTTCATTGTAAGGTCAAAGCCGCATTATGTGGCCAGAGTTATATAGTGTGGTCAAAGCCTCATAGTGTGGCCAGAGCCTCATTATAAGATCACAGCCTCATTATGTGGTCAGAGCGTCATAGTGTGGTCAAAGCCTCATTGTGTGGTCAGAGCCTCATTAAAAGATCAGTCTCATTTTGTGCTGAAAGCCTCATTGATAGGTCAGAGCCTCATATTGTGGTCAGAGCCTCATTCTGGTCAGAGACTAGGTGTGGTCAGAACCTCATATTGCGGTAACAGCCTCATATTGTGGTAAGAGTTTCCATGTGGTCAGAGGAACAATGTAAGGTCAAAGCCTGATATTGTGATCAGAGACTCATATTGTTGTCAGAGCCTCGGTGTGGTCAGGGCCACAATGTGTGGTCAAAGCCTCATATTATGGTTAAAGTTTCATATTGCAGTCAAAGCCTCAAAGTGTGGTCAAAGTTTTATAATATGGCAAACACTGCAATTTTTTACTGTCTTCTACTTTTATTATATAATCAATGATCAATAAAAATACTTCATAATAACAAGTGTTTTATCATTGGCTAACTCCAAATTTTCACTGATTACTTTAAAACTTATTGATATCACAATCACAGTGGATTATCACATCAGAAACACATACTTTACTTTCATGTTCAAGAAACAATGAATCAAATCTTGCATCTTATCATATTAAAATTTGACCACAGTTGCTTCTGTCACCATTTCACCATAGACATATTATAATCATATTGCAAGTCTTGCAAATCTATCTCAGCATCCTTTCTTGTTAACAGAGCATGAAGTGCTGACCCTTTGAACTCTGGTAAGCTCTTAACATCCTGAAAATGAATATTCAAGAAAGTAAAAAACAATATTAAGTTTCTTGCACAGTTGTGCTGCCTGGCCTAACACTGAAACTGGTGGTAAAGGCTATATCCCTTTAAGTTTCAGCAGGTTAAGGGTTTAAATTTCAATAATATCTGTAATTTAACCATATGAACAAAACAAGAGGGCCATGATGGCCCTAGATCACTCACCTGACACATCAAACTCATCCGAACAATTACATAGACAAGCATTTTTGCCAAGTTTCATGACAGGTGAGTCAAAAATGTGACCTCTAGAGTGTTAACAAGGATTATTCATATTTGAGCAGTGTGGCCTAGTTTTTTACCCAGGTGACCCATTTTCGAACTTGACCTAGAAATCATAAAAACAAACTTTCCGACCAATTTCCAGGATACTTGGATCAAAACAGTAGCCACTAGAGTGTTAACAAGATTTTTATATTTTTAGCTCCAGTGACCTAGTTTTTCATGCGAGATGACCCATGTTCGAACTCATCTGAGCAATTACCTAGACAAGCATCCTGACCAAGTTTGATGATAATTGAGTCAAAAATGTGACCAATAGAGTGTTAACAAGGTTTTTCCATATTTGGGCGGTGTGACCTAGTTTTTCATCTGAGATGACCCATGTTCGAACTTGGCAACAAACTTTCAGACCCATTTCCAGGATATTTGGATCAAAACAGTAGCCAATAGAGTGTGAACAAGAATTTTTTTTTAGCTCCTGTGACCTAGTTTTTCTTCCAAGATGACCCATGCTCGAAGTCTTCAGAGCAATTAACTAAATAAGCATCCTGACAAAGTTTGATGATGATTGAGTGTTAACGAACAAATGTAGACTGACCACAGATGACGGATGACAGTTCAACGATCCTAAAATCTCACCCTGAGCTAGCTCAGGTGAGCTAAAAAGCTTCATTTCGCATAAACAAAATTGATGATGACGAGATGAACAACAGTTTTATGTTATTATTGTTCCTGTGAAATGTCAACAAAATTTGGCCACAGTATAATTGCTTATAGAAGAAATAAAGGACTACATATACAACACCATTGGTTAATAAGGACCAGATACAACAAACTTTGTAGCTAAGACTTCAATCGCTAGAGACTTCACAATATATCTCACTTTACACTGACTCTCATAATGCAGGCTCAATCAAATAGAGTATGCAAATTTTCACCAATTAATTTTTGTTTTCATTGCTTTTGTTTGTTTTTTTGGGGGGTTTTATGTCACACCAACACAGTATAGGTCATTTGGCGACATTCCAGCTTTACTGGTGGAGGGAGACCTCAGGTGCCCTTCCGTGCATTATTTCAGGCACGAACGGGCACCTGAGTAGAACCACTGACATTCGGATGATTCCGTAAGCTAGCTGGATTGCTTCCTCACATTAAAAAATCCAAAGTCCCTGTCGGGATTCAAACCCACAGTTTGTGAGGGGTCTTTGCTTTTGGAAGGACCTCCCTTTCCCAGAATTCTGATCAATATTGATGACCATGGAAGACCGATACCTGGTTATGCCCACAATCCCAATAGCCGATGAAAACCATTTCTACTTCATAACAATTAACATCTTATTACATGCTCAAAATAACATTTTACCAAGGCTATTAATAAAATTTGAAATTCAATTTGCACTAATCCATAGGTTATGTTACCATACCATAACAAATACAGCAAAATAATTTTATTTTATTTTAAACATATATTACCTTGTATAATTTCAACAACTTATTTGCGCGAATCTTTTGAACTTCATCAGCCATTCCATATCCAAGCTCTATCAATTCAAGGCCACATCCAGGTATCAACTTCCTATTTGAAACAATGGTTGTTTTTTAAACATGATTTTCAAGTACAATCTGGCAATACTGGTGTGTAGGTTATTTTGATAGCACAATATCACCCTTCATCTTTTATAAGCTTGGGTCAATAAAACAGAAACTGTAACATTTATACAGTGGCTTTAAATACACAAAATATCTATAGTTTGAAATGTAGTCTACAAAGGCCCATAATTCTGTCAAAATCCATGCTAGAGGTATGAACTTTTGAAACTGACTTCTTAATATGAACTCAAAGACATGTTAAAGTTGAAAGCAAATATTTTTAGTGTTTGATGAGATCTGATATGCAGAAAGTTGCCTATAAACATTGACCATTGTTAGAGTAACTCAGACACACAGGTGAGTAAATAGCTTACTCCTTGAAAAAGAGAGATTCTACCTCTAAAATCATGAGAGAAATGTAATTTGTTCAATAAACATTCAATTATTGTTTGTTTCTAGGGTGTTTCTTTTTCATTTTCTATCTTCTTTCTATTCTTTCTTTTAAACTAATTTTTTATGACGCATGTTCATTTTGTTTAATAAACAAATTTTACACTTACTCTAATGCAGGTATAAGTCTCTGAGGTCCATTTATTGTACACACAAAAGTTTTAAATTCAATCCTCTCTTCTACTCTCAACTTTTGTAACACACTTGACTTCGGAACAAAGTGCATAAAATGTACATCAGAGTTTTTTATACTAGATATCTTACTCTTCTTCCTCACTACATTAATACTAGACTCTTTATGAAATTTCTGGAAACAATGAAAAAAAAAATTAGGCAATGATGGCCTTAGATTGCTCACCTCAGCTGGATAATGGGGGCGTCATAAATTAATAAACTTTTGAAGAAGTTCACTTCAGGTATTGCTACAGACCAAGAATCTACTGTATATGTTTCCCTAAACAATAAATAAGCATATTTATACATTAACCTCTTGAACAATGTGAGCTAATTCTAACACAAGAGCGATCAGTTATCACATGTGGCGCCTCATGATGGCCAATTTTATGTTGGGACAAGTTTTGTGACAGACAGACAGACATACAGACAGTGCACAACTAGACTTGGTACTGATCATTCCTGTAAAGTTTGGATAAAATTGCACCAGTAGTTTATGAGGAGTAGTCTGGACAAGCTTTTGTGTATCTGGCACCACACAGAAAAAAACACCTTTTTATCAAAGGGCCATAACTTGCTTAAAACTCATTCAACCGGAAAACCCGTGCAATATGCGCAAGGACTCGAGCTACAGATCAATCCTGTAAAGTTTCACTGAAATTGCATTAGTGGTATAAGAGAAGTAGTCCGGACAAACTTTAAAAATAAATATTATTAAAGGGCCATAACTGTGACAAAAATCATTGAACCGGAAAATACTGACAATATGCACAACTAGACTTGGTACTGATCATTCCTGTAAAGTTTGGATGAAATTGCACCAGTAGTTTTTGAAAAGTAGTCCGGACAAGCTTTTGTGTATCTGGCAACACACAGAAAAAAACACGTTTTTATCAAAGGGCAATGTAACTCGGCCAAAAATCATTCAACCGGAAAACCCGTGCAATATGCGCAAGGACTTGAGCTACAGATCAATCCTGTAAAGTTTCATTGAAATTGCATTAGTGGTATACAAGAAGTAGTCCGGACAAACTTTAAAAATAAAAATTATTAAAGGGCCATAACTCTGACAAAAATCATTGAACCAGAAAATGCTGACAATATGCACAACTAGACTTGGTACTGATCATTCCTGTAAAGTTTGGATGAAATTGTACCAGTAGTTTATGAGGAGTAGTCCGACAAGTTTTGTGACGGACAGACGGACAGACAGACGGACGGACAGACGACGGAGAAGTGATCCCTATATGTCCCCACTACTCCGTAGAGACGACATAAAAAAAAAAAAAATATATATGTAAATTTTGTATACATCCAAAAGGTTATTCATTATTCTTTATACTAAATATCTAAGTTCTGATGAATGAGGTTCCTGAGAAGAGATTTCTTAGTTATAGCTTTATGCAAGGTACAATACAGGCATGTTTCATTCAATCTAACCAAGCAGTTTCAGAGAAAAAGGTGGGTATCTGTAGAGACAAGAGGCGAACACTTAAGTTCTTCCTGACCATATTTTGCTCAGGTGAGTTAATATAATAAGTACAAACTAGAAATTGTAACATGTGCCGATTGTCGAAAAACATGCTTTTAAGTAGGTAATTTTGCATATAGAGAGAATGCAGTAGTTTATAGATTTTTTTTCAAATGTTTTTGAATTATTTGTCCTACGTCAATAATATAAATTAAAGTTTGGACTTCTTTTAAAGGCAATACCGTTCTTTCTCCCTGACATTTCATCACTTGCCCTCAGTGAGATCTATCTATCTATAAAGTTTCATGTTTCATGTTGATAACTGTTACAGTTCTCAAATTATGTTCTCAAAGTTCAATGTGTAAAAAGGACAAAGGGCAATAACTCTAAAATTAAGGAAGGGATAGTTTAAGTTCTTATGCACCACACTTTTACTCATTCAGATCTTTTTACCAACAAAATTTAAAGTTGAAATCTCTTGTACATTCTGAGTTAAGTCCCGGACAAGAAATCTGTAATGGACCACGCAGCCAACCCACTGACCACCAGCTGAATACAGTATACTCCAACAAACTTCGTTTGTCAAGGGGTATAATTACCAGAGGTCAAAATATGCAAAGATAGCTAAAATAATAAATATAGCAAAATCGGTCATTAATTGCACATAACATGAAAATCATTACTTAGAGGTTTAGTATTTTTCACTTTTCTTAAAATATTTGTACATTATTCCATTTTGATTTTCTCAAATATTTCATCTGGAGGCATAGTTACAGCTTTAACCAATCTTCACAAACTTACCTTTGAATCTAGATTTTCACAAAATATTGAGCGGGACTCATCGAGACTTATCTGAAAGAGACATATTTTAATCAGGTAAAAATATATTTACAGTCTTCTGTGAGTTTAAAGCGTGATTTGTCATTAAATGATATAACTTTTACACAGCATTATTTGGAGCTTAGGTACATGTACATACTAAATAGTGAGGATATTCTCCCTTAGCACTTAATTTCAAAATATCAAACTGTGCATTTTTTGCTATGTTTCACACACACAAACATAAGCTAACAGACAGAAAATACACACATAGTAAAAGAGTATGATGTCAATTTAATGTCATTATGTTACAGTTAAATATGTAGTTTAAGTATATATGAGCCGTGTCACGACAAAACCAACATAGTGCGTTAGCGACCAGCATGGATCCAGACAAGCCTGCGCATCCAGTTTCTCTACTTGTAATAGGGTTGGTAAGCGAACAGCATGGATCCTGATCAGACTGCGCGGATGCGCAGGCTGGACTGGATCCAGGCTGGTCGCAAACGCACTATGTTGGTTTTGTTGTGTCGCGGCTCATATAGTATTAAGCTGCTGGTACAGATAAAACTCAAGATATACCCAACTTGCCAAAATAGCTTAACCATACCTATTTTCAAAATATTGGAAAGGGAAATGACTGGAAAAATATACAACTTGCAAAATGAATTTTATATTTGTAAGTATCCATGTAAATTAATGAAACCATTAGTACTGGTGGAACATATGATAAATCCAACTTGTTAGTTTAGGATAAACTTGCACTGAGTCACACTGATTTGATGCTATACTTTTATCTTTTAATTCCCACAAGCAATCTTTTTTTCTTGCATCACATGTGCAATTATTTAGCCCATAAGAAAAGCATAATTTTATGTACTGAAAATGGAATGAACATCATATTATCAACATTTTCATACAGTCCAATAAGTTTCTCTCGGATGGACAGACGATTCAATAACTATATGCCCGAGGACATTAAAAAAATATAAAATATACTTACATTTATTCCATTCTTGTGCTTATAAAATGAATTAATCAGTTTTATTACTGAAAAATTACTTTGGAAGTGCTGAAAAAAGGTTAAAAAGAAACTTTACAAATCTGCAATTCAATTCTATTATGCATGGTTAGGCAAAAATAAATTGTGTTTCTGTTCTCTGGTCCTCCATAAAGGAGGTAAGGTAGAAAAATATAATGTAGACATGGCTGTTAAATGTAAGGTAGATAACTCTAAATGGGACAATATATGGCCTTACAAATTTTTTTATAGATATATGATTTGTATTAAGCAGACATCAAGTCAACTGTGCATAACCACTCACCTTTAATTCAACAAACACTTTGTAATTTATGGTATGAATCTTAACAATATCATATTTCATTAATTGCATTATTTAAAGTACCTTAGACAGGTAATAGCCAGACTTCTATTATGGTAATAAAATTAAATGAAACTTGGAAGATAAATCATAATTGTTTTCTCAGTACCAGCCTAACATCGTACATGATCATTCTCTTAGACCTTTGAATTCATAATAATTACAGTATTGCATATTTCAAAACTACACGCAATAAGCTATTCCCGGGCAATTTTTTACAAAATTATAATCATGGTTAAAATATTTCCTTATATCTTGGCCTTACTTTCGTATACACCATAGTTCTTTTTATCATAATAAAATTCCATCTAAAACAAATTAATCATTAAAATACACCATATAATAAATAGTTCATTCAAGTATAACTCTTGAAAAATTATGGCATGCTGACAAATTTACCTTTTTTGATGTTACACTTTTTTCAGATAAAGCTAAAATCCAATGTATTTTTTTGATACTGTTAAAACCATCCACATTGTTGGTCATCACTCGTTTAAGGAGGTGTCTATGAACATCCAAGCTCTCAACATCAGAAATACCAGAAGCCAGAATTACAAGTCCTACAATAATACATTATCAAACTAGAAATATGTCCATAAGACATGGATAACCCGACAATACACTCAAAAACGTGATTTGTACATTGTATCTTTAAAGCTTATAGCCAAGGAAAGTACAATGTAGTGTGAAGACATTTAGGGAACATGTAAAAAGATATATCAAAAGATACAGAAAAAGGACAAGATATTAAATATACATGGGTCTTGCTCAATACAAATTGGCCACTTACAGCAGTCATGTGCACCAATCTATTTTGAAATCGCATTATGCATGCAAATGTTTAAGACTGGATACAAGCTCCAGCTTCACTAAAGATTAAAATGACTATATGACAAATTAACAAAGCATAATCCTTTGCTATGACCTTGACCAATGAGGAACCTGGCTCTTACATGCAACACATTGACTGACTGGGGTGAAGACATATACCATATACTTCAAGTAATGACACAGCTATAAGTTGTGACAAATTTTGACCTTTGACCTCCAGCTTTGAAATTGACCTTAATTGTACATGTACAAATTTAGATCTTATGTGTGACCAATTAAATATTTTGACAATCCATCAGTATAGACAAAGATTTTAGTATGTTACACCATTACACATTATTCTCTTTACATTACTCATGTTCAATATTATAACAAGAGTAACACAGGGGCCACACATGACTTTTTCCAAGGCAAATGTATCAAGACAACTTCATTTTTTGTACAATTTCATATTTGACCTTGACATTCAAGGCTATTTATAGATCAAGTTCATACTTAAATTATTCAACAAAATGATGTGTTTGTTTGTATTGTTTTGTCCAAGTATGAAACAATTTTGTCAATCATTAATTTGACATTGGCAGTAAAAAGTCATTTCTCGGTCAAGGTCAAATTGAAATTATTTATTTATTGAATTTGTCATAAGGCAAATCCTTTCCTACATTTGTCAGGTAATTTTTCTAGCTTCTTGACAATTCATCTCATAGTTCAATATGTCATTTATTAAGAAACTGACCTGTTACATCTCCAACTGATGCTAGTAATTTCACCTCTGATTCAACTACATTAGGTAGTTTTTCTGCCCATTGTTTATGCATGCCTAATAGATTGTACAGGTAAACATGATGCGACCCTGTTAGCTGCTCCTAAAATTACAAACATTTGTTTCAGTCAGTTTCAATTAATTCAATTATGATTTATTTTACTCAGATTAATTACTTTCAAGTTTGCTACCAAGACAATCAAGTATAGGTGTCCAATACAGGAAGAAATGATGATAAACCAAGCATGGCTTGAACAAATAATTCCTCAGCTGAGAAGACAAACCCTTTCACTCTTTACTAGGCTATTGTCTCACTAAAGCCATTCACCTACAGAATTTAACCCAAAATTTACCGTTATACTAATATTTCAAAATCTATCTTCAAAAACATAAAATTGTTGAAAGAAAATGAAATGTCACTTACAAACAGTCATGTTTTGACATTTTAGCTTCAAAAGCAGAGTCCCCTTTTCCACAATCGGAATATTTCTTTCTTTAATTATTCTACAAAATTCTTTTATTTGGCTTATTTCTAGTACCATGTGATTGTATGGGACAATATCAGACTGGTGATCCTAAAGAGGATCAAGGGTCATATCAAACATGAAAGGAAACAAATAACTGCTTTGGCTTTGATATTTGTCATAATCTATGGTAGAATGATAAAAGAAATTTTACCTTTATTTTCAAAAAGTGTTCCTCTTCTTTGATAGTACATGCTATCTTCTTGACACCAGCCTTTTTAAACTGTTTTACAACTTCTCCACTAACTAAAAAATGTATAAACGGTGATTATATCAACTGTGTTACAGATAGATTTTTTTTATATTCTACAAATTTCAACTTACGTAACAATAATGTATTATAATAACTTACAGTATATTTGTTTGCTTTTAGTTAAAGAAGGAAATTTATATCATTAGGTGAGCTTCAAAACAGTATTTTCACGAGTAGCATAAAAATCTTCAAGCAGACAACAGAGTTGGCTAATATACATTTTCAATAATATTATTGACTTGCATATATTTTGGAAGACAGATTTTTAGTTGCCAGTCTGAAATAGTGTCTTAAAGTTTTTATTAAATATAGATTATACTTAATATAATGATGTATAGCTGATATTAATACATATCTCAATATTGATTTTTTTCTTGAATAACTTCAACAGTTTTGAGAAAATGGTCCTAACAAAAAGGACTGCCAAAGGAAACAACAGGGCCATGACAATAGCTTTATTTCTTTAAAAACAAAGTGGGGCTAACAAGAACCATGCAAAAAAATTTCTTAGAGTACAGTGGAAATATATGGTAAAGATCAATGTGAGAGTTATGGGCTTTGGCATCTATAAATGACTACCTTCAAAGGTTGTGGAGACAGAACTAGTAAGCAAAACCTTAACTAGAAATTTTCCAAATTCATCACAAAATATAGTTCAGTCAAAACCCTCGCTGGAGATATATTGGTTTTGGACAGTAATCAAACAATAATTATACTAAAAACATGTGTAAAGTTTTTAATGAATACCTTCAGCTAAATCTAATAACATACCTGGGTTATCAATCACCAAAAGATCTGTATCAATTCTTCCTTGTTTTCTCATATGAGCTGATATATATGACACCACAGCATCTGAGGGGGAAAACAGAAACAATATCATAGATAATGTAATTGATGACCTATCTTGACATAGAACCCATGCCGACAACAGTTAATTATGGGTCTTTTTCACTCAACTAAAAGCAAACTATCTGGAATGGTCTGGTTTGCTTGTAACTAAGGCTCCCACGTTTACAATTTTTTGTAAATGTTTACACGATTATTAAGAACCAAAACGATACCGTTTAAACCGTGGTACTTCTATGTACTATACTACACCATGTATTCGATGTGTGCGGGGCAAATTTTGTCCCCAGGGATTTAATTTGAACAAACTTGGTAGACACTCACGAGAAGATATTTCATGCTTAGTATCTAAACTCTAGCTCTTTCGTTTTTTTAAAAGAAATTTTTCTAAGTTTTTACTATACACATATAAGGAAAATCAATGACCCCCTGGATGGGGCCAATTTTAACCCCAGGGCCCTTATTTGAACAAAAATGGTAGACAGCCATAAGAAGATGTTTCATGCTAAATATCTTAGCTCTTATGGTTTTTTAAAAGAATATTTTTTAAGCTTTTATTATATACATAAAGGGAAAAACAATGACCCCCTGGGACAAGGCCAATTTTGACCCCAGGGCTTTTATTTGAACAAACTTGGTAGACACCCACTAGAAGATGTTTCATGCTTAGTATCTAAGCACTAGCTATTTGGATTTAAAAAAAAAAGATTTTTAAGTAGTTTTTCACTATATACAAATAAGGAAAATCAATGACCCCTGGGGCGGGGCCAATTTTAACCCCAGGGCTTTTATTTGTTCAAACTTGGTAGACACTGACTACACAATGTTTCATGCCAAATATTTAAGCTCTAGCTCTTTCGTTTTTTTTTAAAGAAGACTTTTTATGCTTTTTCTTTCGGTTGCCATGGCAACCAGAGTTCTACATGGAATTAAATTCTTTGAACAATTTTTAAAGTTTACTACCAAAGGAACATTCCTGTGAAGTTTGGATGAAATTGGCTTAGCGGTTTATGAGGAGATGTTGTTTAAAGTAAAAGTTTACGGACAATGGACGACGGACGGACGACGATTGAAAAGGGATCACAAAAGCTCAACATGTCACTTTGTGACAGGTGAGCTAAAAATAAATCATAAATAAAAATTGGTTGTGTAGGTCAATTTCATCTGAAAATAGTTGTACATATTTTGCATTATCAAGACACAAATATTTGCCTTAATTTCAATATCCAGTCATCTTCCATTGTTTCAAATCTAGATTGGTTGTGTGATCAAATAAAATGACTAAATCCACCATCTGGTCTAAGATAACAGAAATTGTTCATAACAAAAGACAATAAACAATGGATCATGGACAGCATTCCACCACAAAAGCTAAGGGAAGATAAAAATCAAAATACAAATTTGTGGTGTTCAGTGTTACATTTTAATCTTGGGATCTTTATTTAACCTATAAAGTGCCAGAAATGATAAATACTTAAATTTGTCACATGAATCTGCTTAATTCTATTCCTTTCATATCGCAAGTATTTAGACTCACAATTAATAATTTTGCACTGAATTATGGGCAATCATTCACTTAATTCAGCAAGTGCAATGAAATATCAGAAGTTATACCTAGACCTGTCAAGCCACAGTATCCCAGTTTGCCTGCCTTTAAGCAATATGTACGCAGATTGACTGATGTTAAACAGTTTATCAGGCTCATAGAGTCAGGAATCAACAGCCTCTTAAAGCATGAAGGGTTCATACCTGTTATATAGACCTGAAAATAAATAAAGTGAAGAGCAAAAACAATCTTTATGAAAATAATTCAGAAAACTGCAACTCTGACAGCATATTAAATCAGGTGCCTGCTTGTGTGAATGGCACCTGAGGTCTTCCTTCTACAGTACAGTAAAGCTGCAAAACTGTCATATGATCAGTCCATAATAATTCCATTTCCAGGCTGAAATGTACTACAAACAATGTTAGCTGGTTAGGAAATTATGTAGGTATCCCTAACTTAAGACTGTTTTTTATATAAGTTATGTCTATAATTCGACATACTCTACGGTAGATTTATGTTCAGAAACATTTTGAAAACTTAAACAGTGGAATAGAAATTAAATATTTTTGGTAAGTCAAATATATAAATTAAATACATAATTTGAAACACCGTACCTTTGCTTTGCTGAAAATGGCGTGTACTCATTAAAGGGAGTTAACTATAAGACTGTACAGTATTTACGCTAACCTTTACAACAGAGTGACTCTTTGTATACTTTCAACCTAAATAGGAAACTGTTTAATACTGCTCAATGTAAATATACCTGAACAATAACTAAGAACATATTCAACCTGAGGTCTAACATACAGTATACATATGTATGTTGTGGCGGAAACTAAAGCGAATGTACCCCAAACGATCTCAATCTCATCCCTTTATTCATTATAAAAACAGATGCCTTCTATAGTTGAATTGAAAGTACATGTACTTAATTAATATTGGAAATGCCATTTGTTTATAAAAGATCTTTTTGAAATCACAAAAAGATAGATAGAAAATAAACCTAACGCTAACCTTTACAACAGAGTGACTCTTTGTATACTTTCAACCTAAATAGGAAACTGTTTAATACTGCTCAATGTAAATATACCTGAACAATAACTAAGAACATATTCAACCTGAGGTCTAACATACAGTATACATATGTATGTTGTGGCGGAAACTAAAGCGAATGTACCCCAAACGATCTCAATCTCATCCCTTTATTCATTATAAAAACAGATGCCTTCTATAGTTGAATTGAAAGTAAAGCGAAAATATACCTGAACAATAACTAAGAACATATTCAACCTGAGGTCTAACATACAGTATAC
Source organism: Ruditapes philippinarum (assembly GCF_026571515.1). Taxonomy (NCBI): domain Eukaryota; kingdom Metazoa; phylum Mollusca; class Bivalvia; order Venerida; family Veneridae; genus Ruditapes; species Ruditapes philippinarum. The sequence continues at coordinate 97,556 of NW_026854516.1, forward strand.
ATATGTATGTTGTGGCGGAAACTAAAGCGAATGTACCCCAAACGATCTCAATCTCATCCCTTTATTCATTATAAAAACAGATGCCTTCTATAGTTGAATTGAAAGTACATGTACTTAATTAATATTGGAAATGCCATTTGTTTATAAAAGATCTTTTTGAAATCACAAAAAGATAGATAGAAAATAAACCTAACGCTAACCTTTACAACAGAGTGACTCTTTGTATACTTTCAACCTAAATAGGAAACTGTTTAATACTGCTCAATGTAAATATACCTGAACAATAACTAAGAACATATGTATGTTGTGGCGGAAACTAAAGCGAATGTACCCCAAACGATCTCAATCTCATCCCTTTATTCATTATAAAAACAGATGCCTTCTATAGTTGAATTGAAAGTACATGTACTTAATTAATATTGGAAATGCCATTTGTTTATAAAAGATCTTTTTGAAATCACAAAAAGATAGATAGAAAATAAACCTGGGACAAAAAATAACCTTTGTCCCAGACTAAAAAACGGCAGACGAAATTATTATAATTATTAACCTTCCTGGAAAACAACAACGTTTCTGTACTTATCGGTTAAATCAGGGTCTTTGAAATCCGTATTTGATAGACTCTGGTTATATAGAAACGTGTGAATTTCGTGCATTTTTGAGCATACATGTCGCATGTTTTGTAGCAGGTCAACAATGTGTGTAAAGGTTGTACTAAGAGAAATTTCTAATTGGCCTATATAAAAAATGTATGATTATTTTATAGTATGATATACACACCAGCACAGGTGTTCGGCGCGTTGATATCTCACCCCCCCCCCCACACACACACCCACCTCCTTTTATCCACTCTACAACCATCCTACTTCTCCAAAACAATGTTAACAGCAGTATTTTTCATTTGGAATGTATGTTCTAATATTTGAAATATGCTTTTAATTCAATTCCATTCTTTCCCCACAAAAAGTAAGAATTGGTGCATATATATATCTTTTTACTAAATATATACACACCTACAGAAAAATTATTATTTTTTTGCGGGGGATGAAGGAAATTAAATTAAAAGTATATATCAAACGTTAAAACATATTCCAAATTAAAAATAGGACAGTTTACATTTTGACATACTGCGAAAATGATCCATGCGGAACGGCACGTGCTAAAACAGCATAGTGCGAGCAAGGTATATTTACGACAGGCAAATTGTTACAAGCATACTCTTAAATCCAGTAGACGGGAATTTGTTTATTGTACATCTTTCATTGCCAATTGTAAGGTTTTTTTCATGGACGATTCTGTTTTTGTTTAAAACAATATGTAACTGACACTTAAATTTATGATAGTGAATCTCCTGTTTATGAATACAGAAAGTCATCTCATCTAATGGACAAAATATTTTATGGCACATGGGGGGAATGTTATTCCATTTCTACAAAATGTTTAGACCATGCTGTAGCTTAATTAACTCTACAACAAAGAAGACCTAAAATATGCTTACAATGACTGTAGTCAGCGGAAACAGAGGAGCAAGGCATGAGGTCAATACCAATTGAATTTTCCAATATGACTGTATTGCCTCGTCACATCATTACGCGAGTTATTTAACGCTGTTTACGGTATTACACGCATCAGGGTCTTTCAAATTTCACTGCACGCATTTAGGCAAATAAGTTTTGCTTTTTCTAATGGCATAAGTACAAAATTATGATATTTTAGCTGAGATCGAACGTATTTAAGAACAAAGAAGTACTGTCTCTAACAATTTGCAAATATAGATAATATTAAAAATGAGACAACTTATTGGGCTTTATTATAATGCTTATATTGATAGAAGCTTCTTTATGTTGCATTCTATTAGAGTCCACACGTGCAACTTCATTGTTTTTAATTTTCGGTATACCTTAGACATTTTACATATTACAATTATAAAGGAATTTGGCTTTTTTGTATAATTATACAATTTATAATGATATAAACCCAATATTATTTAAAATGTTAAGCGAAATAGCTTTTATAGTAAGTAATATTCTTTTTTAGTTATAAAAGAATTATTATGTTTATGAAATTCTGTGATGTCATTCGTTCATTAAGCCAAGAATTACGATGATAAGATCAAGTGTAGTGAAGCATGCAATTCAATTAAACCATGACTGCCATGAGTGAACATTATTTAATATTAACTCATTTAAGATGGTAATTATGAGATATACATGTATCTAGTCTGACTATCTAGAACATTTCATAGAAATTCACTTTTTCGGACATCAAAATCTAAAACATTTCAAATACTAACACTTTTATACATTTATACAGAGTTTAATCACACACTTTTGTATAGAAAATGTCCTTTATATAGTAACAAAGTGACATAACTCATAGAAGCAAGTTTAAATTTCAAAAAGCTTTCATTACAGTTTTAAAGACCACAGGTAAAATTTCGTTCAAAATGGTAATTTACCTCTTTCTTAATTAAGGATCTCAACTTAAAAATGCATGTTAAGATTTTGATGATATTTCATGATATTTCTGCTCAGTTGCATTACAATATATGCTCAATATGGCATTTTTCCTTTAAATATGCCGACTTTAGTAATAAGTATCATAACTTAAATCGAAACCTTTGGGACGATTTCAATCCTCATTCTTTTATTTATATAAACGTTCAGCAAAATTTTAAGACAATTAACTCGTTATAAGATATGACTTACGGCAGACAAATGGATGTATCAACATATAGGGCTTATATGGGCTTTTCATTTGATCTTATGTGGCATTTCTTCCGTAATCATTATAAACCTGTGCAATTTTCCACGTTCATTTATTCAAATACTGAATATTTTTATCAAGCATTCAAAATGTACACGTAGCATTTTACTGTTCTATACTCATATATGATGCACTGTATCTGGGACAAAAAATACGTATATTTTCTTTTTTGTTTTAGACTGGATCCATTATTGAAAAACGCTTCGACACTTTGTTATCAAAATCCTGCTTTTTATAAAACATAATGAAGGAGGAAAATATTTAGTAATGTACAATCTGAAAAGAAAATATTAGTGGTGTTACTTTTATTAAAATAATCTTTTCTCAATATTTTTTAATTATCGTTTTAACGATAAAAAATAATTTTGTTTATTAAATATTTATCTTTGATAATATATATTCAATTCACGAATAGAATTACTTATTAAGACAATCCTGATGAAATATTTGACCTAAGTTAATTTTGGATTGGAGACTATTTGATTTCCGGAGTTTGTCGAGGTTTACTGTCTGAAAGTTTCATGTATAATTAATCCTGCGTAAACATTTTCCAATGAAAACTGTAAGTTACGAGCACTCCCGGTTTCAAATCTTTTATTCAATGATAAATATTTTCATTTATTTACTATAGTAGTTAATGTCACTCGTTCTTTAATTCGTTAATTGGTTAACATCGAAAGGGGAAAGGTTGATAATCTACTTTCATTTTGGAGCCAGAGCTATTTTTAGCATTTGTAGCGGGACGATAAATACAGTAGATTAAATGTGTTTGAAAAGAGCTTTATTTGACGAGTGTAGAAGGGGTTTCAATTAATGGAGATTTGCATGTGATATTTAACAAAATGGCTGATGTATATTTCTCCCAACAGAGGGCGCTCCAGGCTCAGCCAATGAAAACAAAGGTGTGTGCAGGGACTGCTATTTTTAGCTCATGAATGTAGGTCAGCTTACAAGGTGTTGTATTTAATCTGGTGCAACAGGATCATTTAAAGTACAACACTGAATAGATGAAAGGAGAATTTTGTTACGTAGTGCTGCGTAACTTTGACGCAACTTATCACTAAGTGCATGTCATGCGCACTTTTAAATATTCATAATTGAAGTTTTCGCATTGTGAAATTTTTTCTTGTGAGTTTTCTTATGGACACAGTAGTCGTATACTCTAAGATACCTTTTAAGAAAATAAATTTTAGGAATTGTCCATCCACGTAACTATGTCGCATGCTTGTTTAACTTCAAGCGCGTGATGAAGTGAAAATTGTTTAAAGCGTTATGAAAGGTTATGGTTTGCTGAAATTGAGGTACTGGGCAGGAACCAGTTTCCGGACAGAATTCAAGTTTTTTTAATTGTTTATTTTTATTAATAAAGATGCATTAATAAAACTAACATACCAAAAACCTGAGCTCTAACTACGTCCAATTACACAATTAATACTGCCTGGTGATGTAAGCAATATACAAACTGAAGGATTAAATTAGGTCATCAAAAGTGTAAATTGTTCACTCTTGCAGAACCAGTTTCTGGACATATATTAAGCCGCTATTTATTTATGTTTTTAACTGATAATTACTAAGGGTGTAACGGTTTACCGGTATACCGATATATTGCAATATGAAAAAATAAATTTCGAACCGCAGTACGATTTTTGGAAAACCGGTATTTTATAAAAATCATCATTTTCAATTAATTGCCTTCTAATTTTGTACAAATTTCACATAAAATCTTTAATTGGCAAATTTTGTTGGCGCCAACGTAAGATAAAAGTATCCGACAACTAGTACACTTAAAAGTCAATAAGCGGCCGCATAATTTACATAAGCGGCCCAGATGTGAAAGGTCACACGCGACTAGTTTTGTTTATCAAATTGTGTGACACTACTTTCTATTTATTCCTTACATTTTTATTAGCTCGACTTTTCTATGAAAAGGGGAGCTATCCTACTCGCCCCGGCGTCGGCGTCGGCGTCGGCGTTGGCGTCACACCTTGGTTAAGTTTTTCGTACCACCCCACTTTATTTCAGAAGTATTACAAGTATGGCTTTGAAACTTACCATACTTGTTCACCATCATAACCTCCATCTACAGACAAGAGTACATAACTCTGTCAAGGTTTTTGACAGAATTATGGCCCTTTTTTGACTTAGAAAGTGTATTGAGCTTGGTTAAGTTTTTTGTACCACCTCACTTTATTTCAAAACCATTGGAGGTATTGCTTTGAAACTGACCATACTTGTTTACCATCACGACCTTCATCAACAGACAAGAGGACATAACTCTGTCAAGGTTTTTGACAGAATTATGCCCCTTTTTGACTTAGAAAATACATTTAGCATGACATTAAATAATGAATTGAACTTCCTTCATGTAATTCAAATATCAGTTTACAACGCATTATCTACATAGTGGACCCACGAAAAGTAACCAGTCACCCACAGCCTGTGTGAAAGAGATCCACTTGTGACCAACTGACAACATCTAAAAAAGCTTGATAAAATTTATCTATTACTTGTATTATAAGGTAACTATAATACTTTCACATACAAAGTCAAATCTATATATTATGCTGATTGTACAAAAATATACTGCTTCCTTGGCATAGATTTCTTGAAAAATTATGTTATTATGTCATTTACCAAGGTGTTCTGAGTGACGTAAAAATACCTTATTCTCTCAAAGTGGGTTTAATACTATTAAATTTATTTAAGGCTCAACTCAGTTTTTTTTTCTTTCTTACCAGCCCTCTTTTGACTTAAACATTTCAAACTTTGCTGCAGTGTTCAAGGGTATCACACAATTCAGTAAAATAATTCTTCACTAAATATCTTAATGCTCATGGCCATTGTTCACTTTAAAAATACAGAGATTCTTGTATTGCCTTTTACTGCAAAAACTTTTTTTATTGGCAAGCAATAAAAAAGTCGAGCGCGCTGTCTTACGGACAGCTCTTGTTAAGTTTCTACTAAAAATATATACATATAATAATAATATATAAATGTTACTCTATCTTTACATCAAAACATATACACGACAATACGTATTGCAATATATTGCAATACGCTTCAGCAAAATGGCAATATATTGCAATACAATTTTTGCTGTATTGTTACACCCCTAATAATTACTCTAATATAACAACAAATTTCTTCTCACATATTAGCTTTCTTATATAATTAAGCTGATTTACTGAAAAATGTTTATGATAGGAAAAATAACGATCACGTGATGGGTCTCGAAATGACTGAAAAGTGAAACGGATATTTTTGTGTGTACGGCAGCAACGAAGTGCGAAAGTGGAGTAAACCTAGCTAAACACCGTTTTCCGATACGTTACAGATTTAGCTCTGGGGAATAACACCAATGAACTTCGAATGAAGTACATTGTGCATTAATTGCTACCCCAAATTATATCCCGAAATAAACAAAATATTGCGCATGCGCAGAACAAATTACATGCCCCAAAGGGATATAAGGCTGTTTTTAAAACACAGGTAAGATATCCTCACGAAATTTTAATGATGTATCAACTTGGAAGGAAGTTTATTTTCTCAAACAATCAAACCAAGCATCTTCATGACATATAATACCGATCGTCATCGATAAAGCCAAAATTAAGCCGTTATAATACTTGTCCGGAAACTGGTATTGTCCGGAAACTGGTTCCTGTCCAGTATAGATGCCAAATGAGAAATACATTAATAAAGTCTAGGTATTGCAAAGAAAAATATTGTGCTGATATTAATTTTACAGACATTGGGATATGTTGTGAACTTATTTACGCCAAGATTCTGTATGTCTTGCGCTTAATATTCAAGCATTTTGGATAGTAAATTTTACTATCTTAAGGGCTTGAGCTAGGTCAAAATTTTAGGGAGAAGTGTCATCTGGAGCCATGTTAATGTTTCGTGTCTTTTTTTGGGGGAGTGGGGATTATATGCTAGGAAACTTTACAAACCATAAAAGAATTAAAAACACCTCTCAAATAAAACAATGCTATTATAAATCTACTTTCCATAAATGTATACCAATATCAAACACAATATTTTCATATATACATGTAGTGATGTAATTTTCGTTAGTTGAAGGATTGGGTGATTTACCCACAGGCAAGAATATTGGAGACATTTAATTTTGTATAATCCTTGTCACTTGTCAGCGTGTTAATTTAAATTTTTAACAAAGAAAACACAAGCCAGAAATTTCAATAATAATACTTAATTTACAAAATTAAATCAATCCAATGAGATGTCTAAAACCAACGAGATAAGTTGATATAACCAGGGGTCAACTTGATACAAATAAAAACTTTATAACTCGCAAGAATTAATCAATTTTAACAAGTGTATTAAAATACGCTAACTGAGGTCAAAGTCTTAATAAAATAATAGATGCAAATCTTCACATAATCAGGGTGTGCGTTTGACCCTCGAAGTGACTCTTTGACCGTTCAATTTTCATAAAGGCCTGATTTGACCATCAGGACGGTCAAATTTTGTTAAAATCATGGGGATTTGGCCTTGTAATTGGTAAAACTTAGTCAAAATCATGGGGATTTGGCCTTGTAATTGGTAAAACTTAGTCAAAATGACCCTCAGGATTTCATGGCTAGTGAACAACCAGATAATTTCTCCGATGCTTTTTAACAATCGTGTAATCACTTTTATTCACACCTTTAAGGCGTTGGGCATATTGTCTTACATTTACTTGCCAAAACATATTAGCAACAATTATGTAAATGCCAGTGTCTTTAATCATGTAAGCAGCGAAAATTGATTGTGTCAGTCGCCATTTGTGTTATTATCAAGTAATAGCCGGAACATGTTAGTGTGTCACCCATTGGTCCATGCGAACTGCCGGAGCTACAACACGTATTCTGATTCATCATTCACATGAAAACATAATGAGAAAAATATACATAGTGAACTTTTGCCTTGCGGCGTGTATTAGACTTTGTTGATGTTGACACACGTTTTAACCAGCGGATTATGGATAATTGGTTGTAATTGAGAAGTAAACAAATTAAAAACAGACCTAGCCTCATAAATAGGTATGACAGATCATAAAAAAGGGCCACTTCAAAATCGCTTTGAAGTTTGTTTTAAGTGAAGTCACTCATCCTAAGGCGACTTCTTCACCCTAGTCGGTATCTAGCTCAAGCCCTGATCTAAAATGCTTGAATATATATAATATTAAGCGCAAGACATACAGAACCTTGACCTAAAAGTTCATAGGTAATTACTAAGTCCCAAAGAGTCGTACTTGTAAGGCTCTTTTATAAAAGATTTCGCACTTTGTTAAAATTGGCATTGTAAAGGAAGGAGTTTAAACAACCCTATGGGAATCCAATTCAAAGTCAAGCTTCTGTTAAATCATCCAACATTGGTTTTCACTCTTCCTGATCACTGCAAAAGGCATGCTGTGATGTGCTGTTGATTTCACAAGTATTTAATATTTTCTCACCTTATTTTCCTGATTTTGTTTGACATATTAACTTATTTGAAACTTTTTTTTTTACAAAAATAGTTTAATATATTTTCTGGCTGGTACATTGATATTATTATAATTAATATTTGGGCCGATTTGCAATGTTCTTTTGTGCATCATGAGATGAGTAATGATATGATTCATGGACGCAGTTTTCTGCAAAGTTGAAGTTCTCTGAGATATCTGTGAATGCTGCCTAAAGTGAACTTTGCAGGTTTCGCCTGGCCAGTATTGTATATTATGATTAATATCAGAGCTACAGATAAGCTTTTGAGTTAATTGGGTATTTACCCCTGGACTTGACACACAATTGTGTAACACAGAAACAAAATTGGGTATCATTGAAAAATTTATTTATTTGTGTAGATTAACCTTAATTAGATAATGATGTATGCTTGTTTTAGCTAAAAAGAATTTCTCACAACATCCTTTAAGGCTCTGGCTTGGTAAATTAACTAAAATGTTTTGCAAGACTGCACTGAAATATTAGATTTTTTTCGTCCATTTCCTTGAAATTGACCTCAGTCTGGGCCACAATGTAATTATCTCTTCAAAGTTAAAAAAAATAGTCTACTCAGCAGCTCCCGGTAAACAAATGGAATTGGGAAACAGGCTAATTCGGATTTGTTGGGTGTTTTTGCCAGGTGAATTAGGGTCCAAGATATTGGAAATATACTTCAGAATCAAAACAAATTGGGTACTGAGCCTTTGATTTGCTTTTTTATTACTCAAAGATTTTATTTTAATTGGGTAAATTGGTCAAAATTATTGGGTTATTACGCAGATACCCTGCTTATCTGTAGCTCTGTAATATAAGTGATGGTATTTACTACATGTATAACTCATTTAAGGTTTTGAACTTAAGACAGGAAGGCGAAACTTATTTACCAATTGTATTGAATTTGAATAAGAGGGTTTGAATTTCAACTAGCATACTTACAAGTGTATTTTGAAAATTGAGAGTGAATTTTTCTTGCTCTCGCAAATTTCTGCAAGTCATTTTTGCAAAACTTCAGTGAAAAGAGGAGCACATACATCGGCTGCCTGGGTGTTGTTTAATTTTAGTGATTAAATGTGAACAGTGGCTTTAAAAGTAAAAATAAAAAGCAATGGATAAGTTTTGAAACAGCCTGCCCAGCCAAAGTTAGGAGAGTTTTCAGCCTTTGAAAGATTTTTTCCTTTGAAAAAGAAAATATTGAAACAAAGTTTGCTTGCAAGTCCGCTGGAAAAACTGCATCACAATGTCATATGAAACATTTTTCTGAAATTTAAATACCAGGAAATACCTTTTGTGTAAATTTTCAGATCATTCCATCACCCTGTTCTCCCAGAATTATCATTTTAAATTTTATTGTGCATAATGAGCAAAAATGAAAGTGTTGCAACGCTTTTCACTCAAATCAGACTAAGAATCACATGAAAATATATTATGAATTTAATTCTGAAAATATTTATTATCCTTTGCTGATTTTTCCATTTTAAACGCTTCACTTAATCTTTGTAACCAGTTCATAACTTTCTCATCCATCGAGAGATTTTGAAAATACTTGGCACAAATGTGCAAAGCTTAACATGGTTTGTCTGGTCCATAATTTTTTAATTGTTCAAGGGATTTCGAAAATACTTGGAACAAATGTTCACAATAATGGGGCGATGTGTCACACGCAACACCTGGACCCTACCTTCATGGTCATGGTCACACTTGGGGATCAAAGCTTAACATGGTCTAATTATAGTGTATATTTTGTATCTGGTCCATAACTTTTTCATCAGTCGAGCCGAAGGATTTTGAAATTTATTGTCACAAATGTTCACAATGATAAGATGATGTGTCATGTGCAATACTTGGACCCAAACTCAAATGTCAAGGTCACGTTGAAGGTCAAAGCCTAGCATGGTCTGTTCAAAGTCAGATCCAAGCAAATAGAATTGCTCTCATACCTTGATCGATAAAGACCAGACACGAAATATACTTTGTAACAGGCCATACCCTTTATTTATTTTGTATTTTTCACATTTTGTGGTTTTAAAATAGTGATAACAACTATACAAATGTATTTTTGTTGACACATACACAGGAGTTATTTCATGATATTTCTTTAATGATTTTATTGTTGCATGTGCAGATCTAGCATTGAACAAAATTTTGCACTGAAAGTCCGGATCCATATCTCAATCTTTTGAAAATTCAAATAGCACAATTTTGTGCTTCATGTTAAACTTTCCTTAGGCATCAGACATTGATAACTTTGTTACAAATTCTTGTTTTAAGAATGGGAGCAGTGACATAGTGGTTTAGGTGTCTACCTTTTAATTCAGGGATCATAAGTTAAGTCCTTCTTGTGCTATTAAATGTTTTCTTACATGTTTCAAGTTAGTTTGAAGAAGTGGATTTAAAAATGATTAATAGTCTGTAAAAAAAAAAAATTTCCCTTCTATAGCAGAGGCTGTTTAAGGGCTGATTCCCTTAGAAAAATCTTTAAAATTATGCTGTTTTACCCTAAAATTTAATATACTCCAGTTTTTTTAGCTCACCTGAGCTGTCAAACTTTTCAAACAACATCTCCTCCTAAACTACATGGCCAATTGCAACCAAACTCTACAGAAATGATCCTTAGGTGGACCCCTTTCAAAGTTGTTCAAAAATTTAAATTCCATTAAAAACTCTGGTTGCCATGGCAACCAATAAGAAAAACTTAAAAAATCTTCTTCTAAAAAACCGTAAGAGCTAGAGCTTAGATATTTGGCATGAAACATCTTCTAATGAGTGCCTACCAAGTTTGTTCAAATCAAAGCCCTAGGGTCAAAATTGGCCCCGCCCCAGGGGGTCATTGATTTTCCCTATATGCATGTAGTAAAAACTTAAAAAATCTTCTTTTAAAGAACTCAAAGAGCTAGAGCTAAGATATTTAGCATGAAACATGTTCTAGTAGGTGTCTACCAAGTTTGTTCAAATAAAAGCCCTGGGGTCAAAATTGGCTCCGCCCCGGGGGTCATTGATTTTCCTTATATGTGTATAGCAAAAACTTTAAAAAATCTTCTTTAAAAAAACCCAAATAGTTGGAGTTTAGCTATTAAGCATGAAACATCTTCTAGTGAGTGTCTACAAAGTTTGTTCAAATCAAAGCCCTGGGGTCAAAATTGGCCCGGCCCCGGGGGTCATTGATTTTCCTTATATGACTGTGTATAGCAAAAACTTAAAAATCTTCTTTGAAAAAACCCAGATAGCTAGTGTTTAGATATAAAGCATGAAACATCTTCTAGTGAGTGTCTACCAAGTTTGTTCAAATAAAAGCCCTAGGGTCAAAATTGGCCCCGCCCAAGGGTGTCTTTGATTTTCCCTATATGCATATAGTTAAAACTTAAAAAATCTTCTTTTAAAGAACCCAAAGAGCTAGAGCTAAGATATTTAGCATGAAACATCTTCTAATGAGTGTCTACAAAGTTTGTTCAAATAAAAGCCCTAGGGTCAAAATTGGCCCCGCCCCCGGGGGTCATTGATTTTCCCTATGTGCATATAGTAAAAACTTAAAAAATCTTCTTTTAAAGAACTCAAAGAGCTAGAGCTAAGATATTTAGCATGAAACATGTTCTCATGGGTGTCTACCAAGTTTGTTCAAATAAAAGCCCTGGGGTCAAAATTGGCCCCGCCCCGGGGGTCATTCATTAGCTTGACTTTTTTTTTTTAGATATATACATATTATATATATACACATATATATTTAATATTTATATATATATATATATATATATATATATATATATATATAAATGTATATATATATATATAGATATATATATACATATATATATACATATTATGTATATATATATATATATATGTATGTATGTATATGTATATATATATATATATATGTATATGTATATATATATATATATATATATATATATATATATATATATATATATACATGCATACATATACAACCAAGTTTGTTCAAATAAAAGCCCTGGGGTTAAAACTGGCCCCGCTGCAGGGGCCTATATACAGGTGAGCGACTTTGGGCCATCATGGCCCTCTTGTTTCTTCCCCTTTTGAAAAAATTTTGTGTTACATTTTTTCTCAAATTTAAGCATTTCGGGCCATTTTCCCCAATTGTTCAAGAACTAAAGATGTTTTAAGAAAGTAATATTTGGTATATTTGGTAAATTACAATATTTACTATTATGATTATATTTTCAGAAAGTGTGTGGAAAAGGAAGGCAGGGAGTTTTAGGTGTGATCACAGGGGTGTGTTAGGATGGCTGCAAACCTATTTGACCATCCTTATGCTGCCGTTGATAAAGCGAATAACTCAAATCCTGATTCTGAACATAACTCTGATGCTGTCACAAATTTTAAAGACTCCCCAAGGAAAGTGCTTGTACAAGAAAACAAAGGAGCCTCTTTAGATATTCTTAATCAAATAGCTCAAAGTCCTGATTTTTCATGTCTGACTTCAAAAAATGGTCTGAGAGAAAACGGTTTTCAAATAGAAACAAACTCTAGTTGTGATGAGATGGATATAGATACAATTGAAAGTGAAAGCAAACAAGATACCAAAACTTTACAGGAATCAGAGAATGTTATAGTAGGAGAGCAAGAAAAAGAAAACTCTGATACATCAGATACCAAAACTTCAAAAACTTTTGACAAAGGGAATGAAAACATAGATGAGTTTGATAAAGATAAAGAAAACATAGTTGAATCTGATTCAAAGGTATCTGATGAAGGAAATTTAGATGAAAGTACGAACGAAGACAAAATTATTGGAGAAACAAGTGAAGTCCAGAAAGAAGAAGCAAACATTAGTGATCAAAAGGGGGATGATGATACTAAAGATGCCCCAGTTGCACCAGAAAGTGATAAAGGAACAGAAGAAATGGATGTATCACTTGATGATGGTGATGAACATGAGGAAGAGACTGATGATGCAGATGAAGGGGAGGTTAATGGCAGTCTTGAAAACTCAACAGAATTAACTAGTGAAATTAAAACTGGAATTGGAAATGGAATTGTTGTCTCAGTAATGAAAAAACGTAGAGGAAGGCGGAAAAAGCGAAAGAAGTCTCTTTGGTCTAAACCTAGTCCTTATAAAATGAGAAGATTAAACAGTGGGTCACCTAAAAGAGTTTCTATAGAAGAACCAGCTGAAAACAAGGATAGTAAATTTTCTGAAGATATTGATGTGAATAAAGATGGAAAAGTACATGTTAGTGAAAGTGGTGCACAGACTGAAGAAGACAGTAGCTTTAAAGGTGAATTTTAGATCATTCTATTAGTTTTAACTTACATTTAGGGGATGGTAACTGATAACCGTTTGAGTACTGGATAAGACATCCTAGTATTGGTTAACAAAATTGATACTCAAGCAATAACTTTAATAAGTAAAAAAAAAGTATCACTTCATTGATTTTCATCAAAAATGTAGTTGATAGTGAAATAAAATAATTCAGCATTTCTGAGTATAAGGGCATTATAGAAACGTTTAAACTTGTTAAATGTAATCAAGGTATCCATGCATAGGTGCAAATATTTTATTGCAAATAATAATGAGGTTAATAAGGCTTGACTGGTATTTATAATCAACTACTCTGCTGCTTAGATTATTTTTCAGGCCAAATTTAATTTCCAAACAGTGTGTTCTGAGATGCCTGATATTTAATTCAATTGAGGGGTAATTGCTTTAAATAAAACAGATTAAAATACTAAATTAGACCCATAACTTAGTGTTTCTTTTTGAAGACAATCCTTCTATTTTAAGAAGAAACCTCACAGTCAGATGGTCAAGATGAAAGGCTTCGCAGTAGAAGAAGCAGAACGCCAGGGAAAAGAGAAGGTTACTTGACTGGGAATGAGTTAGAGGAACTAGATTCTGCTACAGAAAGAAGTATGAAAATCAAGTTTTAATTTTCTTGTCATTTTAGCTATAGTAACATTCACTAATTTACTATCACTTGTCAAAGCTTTTAACCATGATTAACAGCACATTGTTTAAAAAAAGAATAAATGTTTCATTGTTTAGAAACAGAGACCAAACATCAGTTTTATGATACATAGGCAGAGCTCCAGATAATTTTTTTGGCCATGGGGTTTTTACCCCTCAAAATTTAGAGTGAGGGGTAAAATGCAAATTCTGAAAAACTTAAGGGGTAAAATCTGTCAAAAAAGTATTTTGCATTTTTTATAAACAAATTAAACTTATTGTTGTGTTTGTTTGTTTGTTTATTTTCTTTTTTTAGAAAAACCTTTACAAATTAAATACTGATTTAATGTGAAACAATACAAAACATGCCATGTAAAGTCAGACTTCCAGAGTATACTGGAACTCAAGTTTAGGATACACAGCAAAATTATCAGGGCTTCCATTTTCAAAATTTGGAAGTCAAAGACTTCAAAATCTCTGATATTGGAAGTCACATTATATAGGTAAAGAAGGAAAGTATTGATTTTTGGAAGTCACAGGCCAATTGAAGGAGTAAAAGACTCCCAAACTTCCACTAGTGGAAGCCCTCAAGTTATTTTATTTTCTAGGAGTCAATATTTTTCTTTCTTTATTTTTGTTGGCATGTACCTTATCATGTACTCCAGTTTGAACAATTATAGTTGAAATTAGAATTAAAGAAACATAAACAAGATTTTTTTATCTTTCCTTAAAAAAAATTATTGGTCTGAGAGAAAATTGTCCGTAACTGTAGACTGGGTACGAAAATATTGAGTACAAAACTGCAGGTGAATAACATGTTATTTTGTTCCAACAACTAAAGTTAAAGAAATTTTATTAAAATATATTTTTGTTTATATTGAGTATGTCAATAGATGCCTAAACAAACTTAATACTGTGTTAACTCCTACGATGATTATCTGGCACAAATTTCATCAATAATTTCACATGTTGATAAATCTACGGGAGTTACCTCCCTTCTGTATTTCCTGCTACTTTCGTTTTAAAATGCGTTGTTGACAACAGAATTTTTAGTTTTCAATGCAAATAAATGGAAATATATTGTATTTTATGCTCAAAACATTTTTTTTCTACATATCAAATGTTTACACTTCTACTCTTTTACGCATAAATTTTGACATACGAGCGTATTTTCATTTTGTTGTGCGTAACGGTGACGCACAAATTTTGAAAGTGATGCGTATTTTAGATTTTCTATGCGTATTTTACGCTTATACGCACGCTATCTGGAGCTCTGCATAGGTTATGAGCCTAGAGCATTTTATCCCTTGAATAAAATAGCATCGAATGTGAAATTGTCATAAAAGTTTTGACTTCCATTCAAAATATTAAATCACTATACTTTTACTTAGAATTTCAGTAATAATTTTCAGAGATAATATAACTTTTTCGTTACTGGAAAAATTTAGGGAATTTTTGTTTGAAGTATCTGTAAACTTTCTTTTAATGTCTCTTGAAAAACTACACTATATTTATTAATATTTAAAGTTATTTGAGGGGCTTCAAATGCTGTAGCAGTGTGGTTATGGTACAGAATTGGATTTGGATTCCTTTAGAAATTTTGATTTCTTTCTTGTGAGGAAGCCATCTAGCTACATGATAAATGAATAGTGGTTCTACGTCGGTCTCCTTTTGTTCCTAAAAAAATGAATAAAGAGGTACTTGAGGTCTACCTCCATACATAAAGCTGGTTTAAATGATGAAATAGTTGAATGATTTTTTATATTATATAGGATATGAAAAGAAAAAGTCTTTACTGCTGTATCAAGGAAGGAGAGCTTCACCGGGTCAGATTAAACCTCTCACTGCCCACGAGTTGGAGAAATATTCTGCACCTTTGAAACAAGGTAAAACATTTTTCCAGGATGTTACAGATTTGATAATGTCATGTGAAAGGGCAGTAATTCTTAAATGAAGAATATAAGAAGCAATTATGTGATAATGTCCTGTCCAAGCTCTGAAATTTTGTAAACCTGTTACATGCTATTAGTGTCAATGATGTACATATACATTCATGCAGACTAACTTGTGAGTTTTTATGCCCCCGCCATGTCATGGCTTTTTACTTTGAAAATAATATGAAATTTTCAGTTTCCGTTCATTATCTCTCCAACGGTACAACACATTCAAATCAAATTTGACATATGGATATGTCATGAGAAAATACAGGTCAAGTTGGAATTTGGTCATGGTTACTCTTTTTTTACTAGAAAAATTAAATTTGGTCATGGTGTAATGCTTTTTGGCAGAGTTATGCCCCTTTCACTTTGAAAATAATATGAAATTTTCAGTTTCTGTTTATTATCTCCCCAACGGTATAACACATTAAAATTAAATTTGGTCATGGTGTAATGATTTTTTGGCAGAGTTATGCCCCTTTCACTTTGAAAATAATATGAAATTTTCAGTTTCTGTTTATTATCTCCCCAACGGTATAACACATTCAACTCAAATTTGACATATGGATATGTTTCTGGAATGCCCAGGCCAAGTTGGAACTTGGTCATGGTTCAATGATTTTTGGCAGAGTAATGCTCCTTTCACTTTGAAAATAATATGAAATTTACAGTTTCTGTTCATTATCTACCCAACATTACTCAAATTTGACATATGGATATGTCAAAGGAATGGGCAGGTCAAGTTGGAAATTGGTCATGGTTCGATGATTTTTTGGCAGAGTTATGTCCCTTTCACTTTGAAAATAGTATAGATACATCTTAGGAATAAGCAGTTTAAGTTTGAATTTGGTCGTGGTTCAATGATTTTGGACAAACTTAACTTTCTTGAATGTTGGAAAAATTTTGAACTTTCAGTTTCAGCAGCCATTATTTTGGCTACAAATATGAAATATGCTATTTTCAAAAGGTTAAGACTGAATAAATTCAGTGCCTTGAACATTGTATGAAAATGGTTTGTGTTAACATTGAAAAGTTTTAAGGGCTTTGAACTTAAAATGAAAAAATAATGTGTGCAAACAAATTTGGAACTAAATATTATAACATCTGAAATTTTGGCTGCATGCGGGGGCATCCGTTGCATGATGACACATTTCTAGTTGTGTATTAGCTTGGAGAGCTTTTGTAATTGTACCTTGGTGTCGTCTTCCCCAACACACTTGGTTAATTTTTTGCTTGCAAGTTGGTATCTCCAGAATTTCTGAAGGAAATGGGATGTAACTTCACACATTTGTTGTTTGTGATTATCTGACATAATGGGCACAGGACCCATTACTTTGAGCTACCTTTTAACAAAGTAATACCCCTTTCTCTTACTCTCAAGCTCTGAGAAAAGTTGAGCAGGTTGTCTGACAGACAGCTCGTGTTAAATTGCAGGATTTTGTTTCTGACATGACTATTAATAGTTATTTGATTATTTTCTATTGTTTTATTGTTTGATAATCAGTAAGACAATCTTAATTTTCTATTATGTTGTTTATTTTTCCAAACTAATTAAGATGACCATTTTTCTGGAAGGCTTCCCTGATGGAATCAATATTGTTAGAGTTAGGTATACTCTTTATAGACTTTGGATGTGCTAGTTGAAGTCATGGATGCAGTTTGGTTGTTGATTATAAAATCATTTATCCTGTATACATTGTAGTTGTTTTGTATATTTTACATGGGTCATGTGAGAAAGCTATCCAGCTAGCTGGTTGAATGGTGTAGTTTTACTTACAGGTAGGTGCCAGCTAGGTCTTGAAATACTGCATGAAGGGACCTGAAAGGGTTCCTCCACCATTTCAGCTGGAAAGTAAGCTTTATGACATTTACTGTTTTGGTGTGTCTTAAAACCCAACAAAATGAATTAAAAAGCAGTTATATGTTGTTTAAAAAAACAGTTAATTCAAAATTTCTAATAAGGCTTGGACAGTTGTAAGCTAACTTCTTGGCATAAGGCAAGTATGGTGAGTATTACTTTAAAAATCATCATTAAAACTATTTCTATTGTATAAACATATACACCAAAAAATGTACATTGAATTAACAGACACACATTTACAGGTTGGTTCCGAGAAGTTGTTATAAGAGGAGTATATGATGCAGCCACGTGTACAGGAGTCCCTAAGAGCCGACCCTGCGATATCTATTATTTTCCACCTGTCGGAAACAAGATCGTAAGATTTGTTCATTAACCCACATATTCCTAGTTAATACTAATCTATTCCTTTGTAGGCTGGAAACGTGAGCTAGTATATCGTGGGACTGATAACGCAACAAAGACCCAAGCCGATACATACTATTTTCCGCCTACGAAGGGTCCAAAACTTGTAAGCAATATATCACTGTTATAATGTTTATTGTTCTTAACTGTTTATCTATTTTAATACCATTTCAAGCATGCTTTATGCACCTGTCAGTTGTATACTTGTCCCCTCAAGGGAATAGCAGGGACTTTTTTCGAACAGCTGGGAACTCTAGTTTTGGGTCTTGGTCTATAGAAAGAGTTACATGGTAAAACCTTCTCAAAATGTCCCTGCAAGTTGGACACATGATATACCCTGTTGTTTAAGTGTGAAGGCAAAACCACTGCCATGACTCGGCTGTGTGGAACGAGATGAAACGAAAAACTTAAATTCTTTTCCTCCACTTTTCCCTAAACATCAAGAGGAGATTGGGGATGAGGGTATTTGTTTCAACTGACTGGTGTAATTGGATACACTTACTGTTGTCATTTTGCATGAGTACATACAATTATATATGTACAAGTATATACATTATAATTTAAGGGGTTATAATTATGCCCCCATTTCGAAGAAAAGGGGGTATATTGCTTTGCACTTGTCGGTCCGTCGGTCCGTCGGTCTGTCGGTGCGTCGGTCCGTAGACCAAATGGTTTCCGAGTGATAACTAAAGAACCCTTAGGCCTAGGAACTTCAAACTTGGTATGGTGATTGGTCATGACAAGTAGATGACCCCTATTGATTTTGGGGTCAAGGGGTCAAAGGTCAAGGTCACATTGACCTTGTAAGCAAAAACGGTTTCCGATCAATAACTAAAGAACCTTAAGGCCTAGGAACTTCAAACTTGGTATGGTGATTGGTCATGACAAGTAGATGACCCCTATTGATTTTGGGGTCAAGGGGTCAAAGGTCAAGGTCACATTGACCTTGTAAGCAAAAACGGTTTCCGATCAATAACTAAAGAACCTTAAGGCCTAGGAACTTCAAACTTGGTATGGTGATTTGTCATGATCAGTAGATGACCCCTATTGATTTTGGGGTCAAGGGGTCAAAGGTCAAGGTCACATTGACCTTGTAAGCAAAAAACGGTTTCCGATCAATAAGTAAAGAACCTTAAGGCCTAGGAACTTCAAACTTGGTATGGTGATTGGTCATGATCAGTAGATGACCCCTATTGATTTTGGGGTCAAGGGGTCAAAGGTCAAGGTCACATTGACCTCTTGGGTAAAAACGGTTTCCGATCAATAACAAAAGAACCCTTAGGCCTAGGAACTTCAAACTTGGTATGGTGATTGGTTATGACCAGCAAATGACCCCTATTGATTTTGGGGTTAAGTGGTCAAAGGTCAAGGTCACATTGACCTTGTAGGTAAAAACGGTTTCCGATCAATAACGAAAGAACCCTTAGGCCTAGGGACTTCAAACTTGATATGGTGATTGGTCATGATCAGTAGATGACCCCTATTGATTTTGGAGTTAAGGGGTCAAAGGTCAAGGTCACATTGACCTTGTAGGTAAAAACGGTTTCCGATCAATAACGAAAGAACCCTTAGGCCTAGGGACTACAAACTTGATATGGTGATTGGTCATGATCAGTAGATGACCCCTATTGATTTTGGGGTCAAGGGGTCAAAGGTCAAGGTCACATTGACCTCTTAGGTAAAAACAGTTTCGGATCAATAACTAAAGAACCCTTAGGCCTAGGAACTTCAAACTTGGTATGGTGATTGGTCATGATCAGTAGATGACCCCTATTGATTTTGGGGTCAATGGGTCAAAGGTCAAGGTCACATTGACCTCTTAGGTAAAAAGCAGTTTTCGATCAATAACTAAAGAACCCTTAGGCCTAGGAACTTCAAACTTGGTATGGTGATTGGTCATGACCAGCAGATGACCCCTACTGATTTTGGGGTTAAGGGGTCAAAGGGAAAGGTCACATTGACCTTGTAGGTAAAAATGCTTTCCGATCAATAACTTAAGAACCCTTAGGCCTAGGAACTTCAAACTTGGTATGGTGATTGGTCATGACCAGCAGATGACCTATTGTTTTTAGGGTCAAGGGGTCAAAGGTCATGTAACATTGACCTTGTAGGTAAAAAACGGTTTCCGATCAATTAACTAAAAACGCTTAGGCCTAGGAACTTCAAACTTTGTATGATGATTGGTGGTGACCAGCAGATGACCCCTATTGAGTTTTGGGTCAAGGGGTCAAAGGTCAAGGTCACATCGACCTTGTAAGTAAAAACGGTTTCTGATCAATAACTTAAGAACGCTTAGGCCTAGGAACTTCAAAACTTGGTATGGTGATTGTTCATGACCAGCAGATTACCCCTTTCGATTTTGGGATCAAGGGGTCAAAGGTCAAGGTCACATTGACCTTGTAAGTAAAAAACGGTTTCTGATCAATAACTAAAGAACACTTCGGCCTAGGAACTTCAAACTTGGCATAGTGATTGGTCATGATCAGCAGATGACCCCTATTGATTTTGGGGTCAAAGGTCAAGGTCACATTGACCTTGTATGTTAAAACGGTTTCGGATCAATAATAAAAGAACCCTTAGGCCTAGGAACTTCAAACTTGGCATGGTGATTAGTCATGACCAGCAAATGACCCCTATTGATTTTTGGGTCAAGGGGTCAAAGGTCAAGGTCACATTGACCTTGTAAGTAAAAACGGTTTCTGATCAATTAAGTAAAAACGCTTAGGCCTAGGAACTTCAAACTTTGTATGATGATTTGTCTTGACCAGCAGATGACCCCTATTGAGTTTTGGGTCAAGGGGTCAAAGGTCAAGGTCATGACCAGTAGATACTTGATAACCCTTATTAATTGTTTGATCACTGGGTCAGAAGTCATGCATAATTACCTTATCACATGAATAATTGGCTGCTGATAGGGGGCATACATGTTTTACAAACATATCTTGTTACTCTTTGTTTTTCAAATTTAAATTCATTTTATCTTTCTATTTTGTTAAAACAATAAATGGAAAAAAATGATAGAAAGATGTAAGATTGATTACAGTTAAAAATTATCATCAGAAATTTAGATGCAAAGAGATTTTCTTGATTTTCTTCATTTTGACAGCCTTATTCCCCCTGGTTTAAATTGATTGGTAACCTGAATTTAATGAAATAGTCATATGGGACTTATAAAGTTATCAGATAATAGTTTTAAAAAAATTTCTGTTAGAAATTTAGATGCGAAGAAATTTTCTTGATCTTCTTCATTCTTGACAGCCTTTAATTGATTGGTAACCTGAATTTATGATTTTGCACAAGGAACAACTTACATAATTTATGAAATAATCATATTTGACATATAGAATAGTCAGATAATAACTTAAAGAAAGTGAGACAAAAATACATTGAACATCACTGTCAGGTAATATATGACGAAGATAAAAGGTAACAATCCTGGTGGAAAAAAAAAAAAAAAAACCAACAAAAAACAGTTTCTAGTTAATCTAAACCTTTATTTTGGCTTATTATTTTTATCTTGACATTTCGTTATTTCGATTTAAGCACACCTGTCACCTGTCTCCTCATAAACAGCTAAGCCCATTTAATCAAAACTTCACAGGAATGTTTCTTTGGTAGTCAACTTTAAGAATTGTTCAAAGAATTTAATTTCAAGCAGAACTCTGGCATGAAACATCATCTAGTCAGTGCCTACCAAGTTTGTTCAAAAAAATGCCCTGGGATCAAAATTGGTCCTGCGAGGAGGGGGGGGGGTTGTCATTGATTTTCCTAATTTGTATATAGTAAAAACTTAAAAAGTCTCCTTTTAAAAAACCCAAATAGCTAGAGGTTTGATATTAAGCATGAAACATCTCCTAGTGGGTGTCTACCAAGTTTATTCAAATAAAAGTCCTGGGGTCAAAATTGGCCCCCGCCCAGGGGGGTGGGGGGTCATTGTTTTTCTCTTTATGTATATAGTAAAAAATTAGAAAATCTTCTTTTAAAAAAAAATCCTAAGAGCTAGAACTAAGATATTTAGAATGGAACATCTTCTAATGGGTGTCTACCAAGTTTGATTAAATAAAGCCCCTGGGTTAAAATTGGCCCCGCCCTGGGGGCCTATATACAGGTGAGCGATATCAGGGCAATCATGGCCCTCTTGCTTCAAAGATCCCGACAACTTTGAGATTATGAGATTCAACTGTAAAATGACACATATTTAGCACATACATGTATTAACCATAGCATTTATCATTCAAATTGAAGAAGTTACATTTTTAATGCATGAAGTATTGAAATATCTTTTGCCTACTGCATGTTAAGTCATTTGTAGAATAGTTAGACGAAGTGGGGTTGAAATCACATTTAGGCCATTTTCTGCACTTTTGCATTGAAATTTCTATTGAAGAGCATAACTGGTAACATGCCAGGGTCAGTTCTTACTGTGCCCGTTAGGGCAGAAAAAAAAGAAAAAAAAAGAAAAAAAAAGAAACATGATGTATTGAAGTGAAGTCAGACCAGTTGTTATTATTTTTCAATACCATTTATTTCTGTTCACCGATTCAGTTTTTGAATGATACAAAATTTATGTTAAAATCTTACTTTTTTATTACATTAAGATATTTAAATATCCATTCTATATTGTATTCTAATTTTGCAGATGTTGATTTATTAGATGACGTAAATTTTAACACAAATTTTCTTTTATTTCAAGCGATCCATGGTTCAGATTGCAGATTGGTGTAAGTTACTTTTATATAACTGTATGAAGTTTTTATTGTATGATAAGATTAAAAAAACAACAACACTAGAACTAGTTAATAAAAAATAAATGCAAGCAGTTATAACAGTATTTCTTTAGAAACAGTATAGAATCAGGACAGCCTTTAATTTTCTACTTGCACTTGGGAGTGTGCATAGATTTGCCCTATTTTGTCATGCTGTGACTACTGCCACACTGTTTGTCCAATAGCACAGTTGAATGCGGAGCCATCCCAGTCATATGGGCACTCTAGTTGTTTATTTGCTACCCAAATTTCTAAAAATATTCATGGGTTAATGGTAAAAGTATTACACAAATTTACTTATACCAATTTATTATCCCCCGCCGATGGAATCGGGAGGGGGATATAGTTTTGGCGTTGTCCGTCGTTCCGTCCGTCCGTCCATCCGTCCGTCCGAATTTCGTTTCCGGAGTAGTTCTCTGCAACTAATGGCTGGAATTCAACGAAACTTTATGGGAATGTTGATCAGCATGTGAAGTTGTGCACCTGGGTATTTTCGTCTGGATATTTCTAGTATTTTAAGAGTTATTGCCCTTGACTTAGTAAAATTTTGTAATTTTCAACTTGTGTCGCATGTAACTCAAAAAGTATTTGACCTAGAGTCATGAAACTTTACAGGAATGTTGATCAGTATGTGTAGTTGTACACCTGGGTATTTTCATCTGGATATTTTTAGTATTTTTAGAGTTATTGCCCTTGACTTAGTAAAATTTTGTCATTTTCAACTTGTGTCGCATGTAACTCAGAAAGTATTTGACCTAGAGTCATGATACTTGCAACTAATGGCTGGAATTCAACAAAACTTTATGGGAATGTTGATCAGCATGTGAAGTTGTGCACCTGGGTATTTTCGTCTGGATATTTTTAGTATTTTTAGAGTTATTGCCCTTGACTCAGTAAAATTTTGTCCGAATTTCGTTTCTGGAGTAAGTCTCTGCAACTAATGGCTGGAATTCAACGAAACTTTATGGGAATGTTGATCAGCATGTGAAGTTGTGCACCTTGGTATTTTCGTCTGGATATTTTTAGTATTTTTAGAGTTATTGCCCTTGACTCAGTAAAATTTTGTAATTTTCAACTTGTGTCGCATGTAACTCAAAAAGTATTTGACCTAGAGTCATGAAACTTTACAGGAATGTTGATCAGCATGTGTAGTTGTGCACCTGGGTATTTTCGTCTGGATTTATTTAGTATTTTTAGAGTTATTGCCCTTGACTTAGAAAATGTTTGCAATTTTCAACATGTGTCGCATGTAACTCAAAAAGGATTTGACATAGGGTCATTAAACCTTATTGGAAAGTTGCTCAGCATATTTAGTTTGTTCCTGGGGTTTCGCTTGTGGATTTATCCAGTATTTGTAGAGTTATTTCCCTTGACTTAGTAAAAACTGTTCCATTATGTTTTTATTTGATCCTTGAGTGCTTGAGTTAGAATCGACCAACTTTACAGGAATAATGATCAACATCACTAAATTGCAGGAATAATGATTCACCTCACTGTGATGCTATGAACCTGGGACTCTGCATGTGGATTTTTTTCAGTTTTGTTAGAGTTATTGCCCTTTAATTACAGTAGTATAAATTTGCAATTTTCAACTTGGGGTTTGCTTGGGGATTTATTCAGTATTTGTAAAGTTCTTGCCCTTTACGTAGTAAAAAGATTTTAAGTTTTCAAAAAATATTTGACCTAGAGTCATAAGATTGACAGAACAGTGGCGCGGTGGGGGCACCCGTGTCCTATGCCAAAGTTGATGAAATGGTTCCGGTCTGTTTCATAAGTAGGTCACCGGGCCGGAAAAGGAGTTTCAAAAATGCAAAATTAAAAAATCTTGTCTGAAAGTACAAGGCTTAGAGCTTTGATATTTGGTATATGATATAACCTATAGGTCCTCTACCAAAATTGTTCAAATTTTAGCCCTGGGGTCAAAATTGGCCCAACTCCCGGGGGTCATAGATTTTCCTTATATGTATATAGTGAAAACTTAAACTTAAAAAATTATTCTTGTTTGAAGGTACAAGGCTTCAAGTTCAAAGAATATTACAGTTTATGCCATGATTAATATATAAATAAAGCCTTATGTCTTCAGTTGTTGTGTTAATAATAACCAGTACTCGGTGGGGGATATAAATTCAACGAATTTGCTTGTTTTAGTTCGATTGTTTTGGAAGCTATAAGCTTATTGAAACACTCTCAAATCCGTCCCTGGAACCAACTAATACTAAGCAATAAATGTAAAGTTTCTTGCTCAAGGCTTGCGCCTGACAGGGTTTGAACCCAATATAGGTCAGCAATCCTTAGATTACTAGTCTGACGTGTTAACCACTCGACCACGCCGCCACTCTTATTTAGCAAGGTTACACAAATTTAGCAAGGTAAAAAAATAGATAATAAATTACATGTAGATTCAGGGCTTGTTTGCAGGTAGGGAAAATTTTCCCTCCTATTAGTTTGATAATGTAGTATCTTAACAAAAGAGAAAGAAAAAAACTTGATGTAAATTTAATTTAAGAAAAGAACTGCATGATTTTGCTTAAGAAGGAATCACTTTATAGACATGAACCAGTGTACTGCAATATAACCATTAACATCACATACCCAAATTTGTATCATAATCATTCATTGATATCAGTTTACATTAAAGATGTTGAAATTAATACTTTTTACCAAGATCCTTTTTGCATTTAATAACCGAAACATTGATTTCAGTGGCAAAACATGAAACTAGTTTGACAACAGACAATTTTACTTTTATGCGGAGAGCAATTGGTGTTGATGGTGAATGTGTACGAAACGCAGCAGCTCACGGTCGTACAAAAGCTTCTATGGATTCTCTGAGGAGAAAATTTATTGTAAAAAATGTAAATGATACACACGTACATGATGATAATGACGGACAGTTTGACAAACCGGAAATAGTTATTGAACGAGACTCAGATGATTTCTTAGCGCCGATCATGTCTGCTGTGGAAAAAGAGTCCACAGGTTCAACGTTCGATCCAGAACCCAAAAGAGGTCGACCGAAAAGACTTTCTAATATTCCAAACCTGGAAGAATTAAAAGAGGAGAAAGTTGAGACAATGCACCCATCAAATGAGGAAGTAATTATATCACCGCCGGTGAAGAAGGAGAAGCATAAAGCTACGGCAAGAAAAAGCACAACGCAGAAAACATTTAGAAAGTAAGTGGTTAGTTTCATATCTTGAAATTTAATGTAAATTGAACTTTGAACAAGATGATATAAATGTTAAAACTTGCCTTCGATACATAAAACTGCATGTCACAAATAGTACCACTACTACTCAGAGAAGACATTTTGTCACAAAGCTTGCTTCCTTCATGCAAGATATATACTGCATTTAAAAGGATATGCAGTGTATTAAGCTAAAGGAGCAAAATCGCCAGAAAGAGAAACTACAGTAGAGGATGAGAAATGATATAAATAGATACATTGTAAGCATTTTCAAGCTGATTACAATAAAGTAAAGTTATGAAATTATTCATGTGGTATACAGTTTCAAAATGAATTCACAATCTTCACTATTCCTTTTGTAAAGAAGATATCTGATGGAAAAAAAAATACATTTTCAATTGAAGTAGCAGTGGATTAAGTGATCTGAGTATTTTTCATAATTTTTTGTTAAAATGTTTATAACTTGTTTATCTCATATTTTAAATTTTATCATTAGGTGTTATTATTCTGAATTAATGATGACAGTTTTTATTACATTTTCTTGGCTTGCTGAAAAATGATTTTTACCATTTAATTACAATGATTCCTCTTGACCTTTAGTATAAGTTAAGCTATTTTGGAATGTGTCAAAATTGTTAAGATATTTCTTTCCATAATACTTTATGACTCATGCTTTTTGTTATTTATTTTCAGGTCTATGCCATACACTGGTATTGAGAATTTATGCTCATTAACATGCCCAGGCATGGAGGGAATACCACCAATGTTACATTGTAATGTATGCATGTGTTTGTTTCACAACGAATGTGTCAACTATTATGAAGAGGACAGTGACTTTGTCTGTCTGGTAAGTACACAGACATAGACTTTGTTGTACCGTTCTTAGAAAAAAGCACAAAAAAGTGATTGAATGGTTTAATATTTTTATATGACAGAAGGCCTTCAGGATGTATTATAGTATGGTGTTGTAACTATGTTATAGCTAAACACAGTTTTATTTTGATTTTCAATGCAATCAACTCTTTATTAAGTTATGCTCCTATAGATAATTGTGTGTGATAAAAAAGGGCGACAAGAATTTTAGGAACCCATGGAAAAGGGATATTTCAGCAATTTTTGTTAAAAATTGGGAAAAAATGCTTGACTGAAAATTTTCAGTGATTAAATGTTTAGGATGGCATCTTCCAATATCTAAGCACTATAACAGTCAATGTTTTTATTTTGTAACTTTCAATTGGTAATTTTTTTCCTGTGGATTGGGAAAATAATATACTATTTTCAATTGGGAATATGACCACATATCGGCTATAAAACAAGCAAAACAAATCCCTGTACTTGTAGAGTAAAAGCTTTTCCACTTGACAAAAGTCTGGTTTTCAGAGGTTTTATTAAACACAGAATCATTTATTGATCAAACAATTAAAATGTGTTTGTACATCGGCTTTAAGTAAATTCTTTGGTATTTATTGTTCAACCCTTCCAGCCTTAGTCATATTTTACTTTCTTTTTGCAATCAGTCTCTGACTAATTTTGTTTGGCGAGAATGTAAAAACAACATCTTATCTGAAATTTAACACTTTTATCTGCTATTCCAATATTATTTATTAAAATGAACTGTATTCTTTCTTAAATAATTTTACTTTAATTTTACATATAAGCAGTGCTCAAAAAATGTATGTAGAAAATATCTTACTTTAAGATCAATCTTTTTATAGTTAAAAATTAGGAATAACTTTCATGCCTATATAGATAAGTTTGGTGACCGTTTACTGGCAATTGAGCATTTATGTCACCTATCTTAATCCACTTTTCATGTTTGTT
This sequence comes from Ruditapes philippinarum, assembly GCF_026571515.1. Classification (NCBI taxonomy): domain Eukaryota; kingdom Metazoa; phylum Mollusca; class Bivalvia; order Venerida; family Veneridae; genus Ruditapes; species Ruditapes philippinarum. The sequence continues at coordinate 125,705 of NW_026854516.1, forward strand.
GAATATAAGTTGTCATGTAAATAAAAAGCCAAATAAAAAGCCTCTTTTTTTCACTCAGAGGTTCTTGTATTTAGAGCATATTTTTTCTTATACATTTATAAGGGGGAAAAATGACTTTTGTTTAATTTTCAGAGGATTCTGGTTTTCAGTGGGTGTGATTTTCAGATATTTAACTGTACATATGTAAATTAAATTTTTTTTCAGAGATGTAAGCAGCCTCCCAGTGCTGGAGGAGCTCCATTGGTCAAAATTCAGGAAGACAGTATAATGAAAGTCTCTAATCCAGCGTTACTTAGCCAATTACAAAAGAAGCCTGCAACAACTCATCAGTCTATTGTACGAGTGTTTCCCAACATTAGTATGAACCCAGTCTCTAGTAGTCCTGGTCTTATCACACCAGTAACATTTCAACAAGCAAGAACGCAACCAAATTCTATGTTACCATTATATAAAATGTTACCTGTTCTTTCGGGTAGTCCAGAATCTACAGTAATAAGTAGTAGCTCTCCATATAATTATCCTGTCTTACTAACAAAGAATACTTCAGCGTTTAAAGTAACATCATCAACATCACCTTCAAATGCATCACCTTCAAATACTTCACCAGTTATTAGATCTGTAAAAGTACCTATTGTTGCAAGGAAATCACCAGCACTAACAGACATAGTGAACCTAAAACCTAAACCAGAATTCGCAGAGATTAGGCCACATATCAAACAGGAGCCAATAGATGATTCATACCAGGATGCAATAAAAGGCAATAAACCAACAAATAAAAGAGAAACTAATACTAAAGCTAGTATTGAAGCTTTGGATAATTTAAAACATGTGTTATCAGCTAGACTAGGAAGTCCACCATCAGTAGATAAAGACATTACTAATCAAAAAACCAAAAAAGGAGTGCCAATCTCAAGCTTGCTAAATCCACAGTCATTTGCGACAGGTTCACCTCAGGTAAGAATGATGACTAGTTTATTCAATAATATTAATACAAACAGTCCTATTGCGATCTCACAAAATTTGAATCAGCCCAGGATGACATTCAATATGGCATCCCCTCCTCCAGGTCAATATCCTCCGAATCAGGAGTACCGAATTGTTCCTATTGGACCACCAGTGCCTTTGAATAAATTAACAGCGCGTATGCCTCTGTTAGGAGGGCAAAATTTAATGCCCATGCCAATCAGGCCTTTAACAATTTCACCACAAATCAGACCTGAAAAACCAGTACCATTAAATATAGTGACCACACAAGAAGATGCTGCAGGTCAAGGAAATTCCGGACCATTAGTTGTTAATGCTAAATCTATTACTCCAATGAATGGTCAGTTATTGACATTACCACAACCACTGGTGAGGAAATTAACATTAAATAAACCTCTAGCTCTGAAAATAAACAATCGGCAAATCACTGTTCCACCATCAGGATTTTTTCCGTCAACTGAGGGATTAAAAATTTTTCTACCACCAAATACTTTCCCAACAGCAGAGGATGGTGATAATGATGTCACTGTTTCTAATGAAAAAACTGATGACGAAGAAAGTGTTCCTGTCTCAAAATCAGAAAAAAGTAGTGCAATAGAAAAAAGTAGTGCTGAATCTCAACCTAGTGCTAAGGCTGATGTTGATCCAAAAGAGAATTTGAACAAGACAGATGGAGAATTAAAAGGCAAGAATGAAGTAGTGACCAGTGCTAACAAAATGGATATAAAGAGAAATAAATTCTATGGTAAATGCTGTTTCATACAGAAGTTGTATGGAGGTTACGATTGTATGTTCCACATATTCAAACACCTGGAACTGATAGATCTTGTAAGGTAAATAGAAAGTTTTATAATTGATATTTATACATGGTCAGTGTACTATTAGTTAGACATTTAACTATATGTATATAAAGTAAGGCTTTGTTGATGTAGATGTTGATGTAGATGTTACATATTCACAGTATATCAATTTAAATTCCTGTTTTGTTGATGATATTTTTGCTGTAAGGGTAAACAAAGATTTTGATAAAAGAATGTATAAAGATTGAAATATGTGATGTTTGTGCATAACTTTTTTTAGTTTGACTCATATATATGAAGTGTAAAGCTGTCCTACTCATCTGTACCCTACTTTTGGTTAATTTTTTCATTACACCCACTTTTTAGTCCCCTACCGGTTTACCGGAGGGGACTTTAGGTTTACCCTCCGTCCGTCTGTCCGTCCGTCCGTCAGTCCGTCCGTCCACAAAACTGGATCCCGCGATAACTCAAAAAGTACTGAAAATATTTTAATGAAACTTGATATATGGATAGATGGCAGTATGGAGATTATGCACGTCTTTTTCTTTTATTCCTATGTTGAAAATTCTGGTTGCTATGGCAACAAATAGACTGAAAATATGACAAATTTTACACATAACTTGGATCCCGCGATAACGCAAAAAGTACTGAAAATATTTTTATGAAACTTGATATATGGATAGATGGCAGTATGGAGATTATGCACGTCTTTTTCTTTTCTTCCTATGTTGAAAATTCTGGTTGCTATGGCAACAAATAGACTGAAATATGGCAAATTTTACACATAACCTGGATCCAGTGATAACACAAAAAGTACTGAAAATATGTTTATGAAACTTGACATATGGGTAGATGGCAGTATGGAAATTATGCACATCCTTTTCTTATCTTCCTATGTTGAAAATTCTGGTTGCTATGGCAACAAATAGACTGAATTTCAAGATTTCTTATTCTAGTTTTTAAGTTTTTTCACTATAAGTTCTTTATTTCTTAAGGTATTTTCTTCAAACTTTAAATATAAGTTGCTTGTCATCAACCATATCATATGTGGCAAGGTTTACAACTCTAGTACAAAATTTATCAGAATTACCTCCCTTGAACTTAAAATTTTCATGAAAAAAACATTGTTTTTTTTTAATAACTTCTTTTTCTAAATGTATCTACTTCAAACTTCATATAAATGTTTCTTATTGTCACTCAACATTTGTGAGTGTTCAATACTCTAGCAAGACTATTTCCAGAATTATGCCCCTTTTTGAACTTAGACTTTTTTTTGAGAAATTGGTAATTTTTACTCCAACTTCTTCAATCATGATAGGATTTTAAAAATGATATATTTTGATAACAGGGATGTTTAAAAAATAACTTTAGAGTGTCCTTCAGTCCGTCTGTCTGTACATAAAAACTGTTTCCTGTGATCACTTTTAAAGAACTTTTTCAACAAATTAACTTAAAATAGGAACATAAGTGAATGGCCCTTCAGAATGTTGCTTGGGCTCTTACCGGTAGGGGACTTATGGATTGCTTGCAATACTATGATAATTGCTTGTTTTCATTAATGCTTTGTAACTTGTTAAAGTTAATGATGACATCATCCCCACTTCTAGGCAGGAAGACTTTTTTTTTAAGTAAAATTTTTTCGAACTCTTTTAAGTAGGTTAATCGGGTACCTAATAAAAACATTCTTTTAGGTTTAATTAACATAGTATTTTGACACTTAGGTTCATGGCAAAATTTCATAAAATACTTTGCTTATCTAATTGATGTGATTTTTGGTTCTGAAAGCAACATGTTATGTGAAAGTCATTTACATGCAGTTAAACTTGTTATTATTATCACAGTTAATCTGACAAAGATGTTTTAACAAAGTTTATAAAAATATTTTTAGATTAAGTGAAGTGTGTAAAGCGTGGAGACGGATTTTGCTTCTACCAGATTTTGTAAGTTTTCATGTTGCAGTTTTTATGCCCCCACAGAGTGGGAGCATATAGCGTTGCACTTGTCCGTCCGAGTGTCCGTCCGTCTGTCCGTACGTCCCGAAATCTTGTGAACGCAACTCCTCTTAAACCGGATGGCAGATTTTGCTTAAACTTCCAGGGATGAACAACCTTAATGTGTAGATGGTAGTAAAGGAAGGAATTTTTGCTGCGACCAAATTTAACAGAATTATGGCCCTTTGTTGATTTTTAGTTTTCAACTTGTGGCACATGTAGTCCAAAAAATATTTGACCTAGAGTCATAAGATTGACAGAACAGTGGCGTGTGGGGGCATCCGTGTCCTATGGACACATTTCTAGTTTGATTTGAATTTGGTACAAAAGATTTCATTCAACTGGTCAGTTATATTACTTGTTTTTTATTTTATTTTTTCAAATAAATAATCAGTTTGAAATATAAAAATTTATCTGATATAAAAGTCTTTTAGTAATGCTTCAGCCTTGTATCAATTAAAGTAAAATATTTTTGCCAATTATGTATTTATTCTCAAGAATTAATATATAAATGTCTGTAAATGCTAGTAATAAAATTAACATAATTCAAGACAAAATTGTGAAGGATTGTTGGAGTATATAAAAGAGGATTAAAAGTGCATTAAACTTTGAAATTTCCATCTATAATATTTAAATCAGATAAGAATAATGTGAATAAAGAAGTGTGTTTGTTTTTCAGTGGAGGGAAGTTCGATTCAGTGACACAAAAGTATCTGATTGGGGTAAGGCATTGAAGTATGTCAGCAAAAGAGATGTACAGTCTATAGTAAGTTATATCTATATTAAGTTAGTATAATGTGCAGATTGCGTGACCTTATATTGATGATACAGTTGCTTTATTTTATTTACCTTAGTAAACTTGTACAGATACAAAGAGATTTTTCATCCATTGAAATAAGAAGATAGAATGAAAGCAAAAAAATAATTGAAAAAAAAAGGCTTATTTTTATCAAACTATGCTAGAAAACATGAAAAACATACTATGATACCTTAATACCTTTCCTTTTAATTACACAGTGTTTCAAAAACAGAATACATATTAATTCTTCAATTTAGCTTGTTTAACAGATCATGTTTACATGTAAATAAAAAGATAATTGAAAATGCATGTCACAGTCAGTGGTAGTAATATGGGACCCAAATTTTAACTGTTAAGACAGACTAGGACCAGTCCATAGAATGTGTACATTGAAAGTAGTAGCGAATTGGTCATTTTATCAAGCAACCATCAAGCAGCCTAGCAACCACTGAATAATAGAGTATAAACAAAGCAGGACTTTAACAGGATGGTCATTATAAAGCTTTGTTATACCCCCGCACAACAAACAACTGGAATCAGCTTGTCCGTCCGGCTGTCCGGCCGTCCGGCGGTTTTTTCTTGTCCGCCCAATAACTTAAGATTCCTTTGACCCTAAGTCTTCATATTTGGCATGGAGGTTAGTCATGATTAGTAGATGACCCCTATTGATTTTGAGGTCACTAGGTCAAAGGTCAAGGTCACAGATGCCTTGACTTCAAAAAGCTTGTCCGCCCAATAACGTAAGATTCCTTTGACCTACAGTCGTCATATTTGGCATGGAGGTTAGTCATGAGTAGTAGATGACCCCTATTGATTTTGAGGTCACTAGGTCAAAGGTCAAGGTCACAGGGGCCTTGACTTCAAAAAGCTTGTCCGCCCAATAACTTAAGATTCCTTTGACCCACAGTCTTCATATTTGGCATGGAGGTAAGTCATGATTAGTAGATGACCCCTATTGATTTTGAGGTCACCAGGTCAAAGGTCAAGGTCACAGGGGCCTTGACTTCAAAAAGCTTGTCCGCCCAATAACTTAAGATTCCTTTGACCCACAGTCTTCATATTTGGCATGGAGGTAAGTCATGATTAGTAGATGACCCCTATTGACTTTGAGGTCACCAGGTCAAAGGTCAAGGTCACAGGGGCCTTGACTTCAAAAAGCTTGTCCGCCCAATAACTTAAGATTCCTTTGACCCACAGTCTTCATATTTGGCATGGAGGCTAGTCATGATAAGTAGATGACCCCTTTTGACTTTAAGGTCACCAGGTCAAAGGTCACAGGGTCACCAGGTCAAAGGTCAAGGTCACAGGGGCCTTGACTTCAAAAAGCTTGTCCGCCCAATAACTTAAGATTCCTTTGACCCACAGTCTTCATATTTGGCATGGAGGCTAGTCATGATAAGTAGATGATCCCTTTTGACTTTGAGGTCACCAGGTCAAAGGTCAAGGTCACAGGGGCCTTTACTTCAAAAAGCTTGTCCGCCCTATAACTTAAGATTCCTTTGACCCACAGTCTTCATATTTGGCATGGAGGTTAGTCATCATTAGTAGATGACCCCTATTGATTTTGAGGTCACCAGGTCAAAGGTCAAGGTCACATGGACTTTGACTTCAAAAAGTTTGTCTGCCCAATTACTTCAGATTCCTTTGACCCACAGTCTTCATATTTGGCATGGATGTTGATCATGATTAGTAGATGACCCCTTTTGATTTTGAGGTCACTGGATCAAAGGTCAAGGTCATAGGGACTTTGACTTCAAAAAGTTTGTCCACCCATTAACTTAAGATTCCTTTGACCCACAGTCTTCATATTTGGCATTGATGTTGATCATGACTATAAGGTGACCCCTATTGATTTTGAGGTCACTGGGTCAAAGGTCAAAGTCACAGGGACGTTGACAAAAAAAGAGCTTTTCTTCTCAATTGCTAAAGAATGTCCTGTCCGCAATGTATTGATTTTGACATTTTCACATTTGAAGCATGTAGAATACATAACATAGCAATGCACTGGCTTAGTAACCTCAGATTTGGCAGAGAGGTTGTCCTTGAGCTCTAAATGGCCACTGTTGATTCTGACAAAGTGGTATGCGGGGGTATTCACGCCATGATAGTGGCAGTTCTAGTTTCTAACAGTTCTGTAAATATGGGGTTTTCCAAGCTAATCCCCCTGTATAAACTTTTTCCATAATTGTAGCTTCACAGTGCACTTCCGTTCACATTAGATTAGTCAACCTGATGCATATATTTTCGAAAATTGTAACTAAAAGTCTGATTGTACCCGAAATTATCTGGGAAAACCCAAAATATTCTTAATTCCAGAGTAAGTCTATTAAGGGTTGAATTTTAAGAGAGATTTTATTGTGATACAGATCTGGATTTTTAACAGACATTTGAGCCGTGTCACGACAAAACCAACATAATGCATTTGCGACCAGCATGGATCCAGACCAGCCTGCTCATCCGCGCAGTCTGATCAGGATCCATGCTGTTCGCTTACAAACTCTATAACAAGTAGAGAAACTAATAGCAAACAGCATGGATCCTGATCAGACTGAGCGGATGTGCAGGCTGGTCTGGATCCATGCTGGTCGCAAACCCATTATGTTGGTTTTGTCGTGACACGGCTCATTTTCTTATTTAACAGAACTTAAAAGGGTTGTCACATTATGAAGAACCTAATAGAACGTGGCACCAGCTGGTTTCCTCCCTGCATGAACAGTTTGAGGATTTTCATATGCTGAAAAAGATCTCATTTGGCCTGGTACCAGCAGCTGTCCTCCAATCAGTTGTTGGGAGACTTAAACACCTCCAGTCATTCATTGCTGAATCCATATCTGATTTCACAGATGATTCTATGTGGTAAGTTTGAAATCAGAGCAGGGATTGAAAAAAATGTTTGAGCCACTCATCATATAGGACGAGTGGCTTAAAGGTTCTACTCGTCCTGTATGCTACTCATCCAGTATTTTGGTCACGATATTCAAAATAAATCTCCTCGATGCAATTGAACCTTGCTGATGCAATCAACAGCTAGAAATTTTCATAATCAATTTGTTTACACAAATTAAACGTACCAAAACCGGAAACAAAGCTTGTGTTTTAGGTTATGTATAAATCACGCACTTTATAGAGCATTGTCTGGCACGTTCTAGTCACACCTGTATCCAATAAACAATGCGTAAAGTGCACAATTTATACATAACCTAAAACACAACCTTTGTATCCAGTTTTCCATCATTAAAAGTAAACAAACTGACTATGAGAATTCTAGCTTCCTATTACATCAGCAAATTTCCGCTCTATTCTACTATTTTGTACTCGTCCTGCATCGATCTCTTCTTGTAAATACAAGCGGACGAGTGGAATTTCGATCCCTGCACAGTAAAAACATTGCTTTAATTGATAATCCTTCATTTCTTTAAAAACGTAAATCTTTTGATATTAAAGATCTGTTTTAATCTTAAATTGATTTCAAAATTGTTTTATATATATATTTAGGTAAAAAAAAACAACACACAAATAAATGGCATTCAGATACGGCTAAATAGCAAATTTAAGTTAATAACTAGTTTTTTATTGGTAAAAAAACAACAAACAATTTTTAATCAACATTAATCATGTTTTTTTTTCAATGAAAGTGTATGACAAAGATAGTTACATATTTTATGTTCCATTTGACACATACTTGATATTATTAGTAGCTTCTGAGAGAGGTGTTTATTTATCTGTTTTAATGTAATTTTTATGTTTCTATGTATGTATATGTTTTTATTTATTTTTTTTGTGATTACATGTATGAACTTTGTATGTAGCTTCAGTCTTGGGGTACAGATATAGTATTTAAATTAGAAAAGCATTGCTATATCTAAATCTCATTCCATTAACACTTAAAAGGCATGAAAAGTTTTGAGGTTTTTTGGTGCTGCTTTTAGTGATTATAGTAAATATGAAATAATATGTAAAATAAGGTGTTTAAATTGCAGGACTGTTCCAACGAAAATAGATGTTGGAAATTTCCGCTGTACAGCTCAGCTGCGGGAGTTGAAACTGAGAGGCACAGGGGGCCTGTCACTTCCATCATTCAGCTTTGGGTGTGGTCTGGCAGATATTGGCAGATTGACTACGCTTCACACATTGGTAATAATGTCTTGTAGAAATTTTTGGGCTGAAGAAAGTGGTAAAGATCTTTGATTTTAGATACTTACCCATCACTGAATGCTAAAATAATTTTAGGTGAAATTCAATCTTTTTATTAGAGGAAGCAATCCAGTTTATCTAAAAAATAAGTTTTGTACCTCCAGAACAACATTTTTAGCTAGTATGTTCCGAAGAAAAAGTAAAGATTTTATGATCACCAGGTCATTGTGATTGTCATGGTTATGCAGGAACTGTAATGTAATGATCACTCACACACTTTTAAAGGTACATGCTAATCCTGACAAGGTACAGTTATAAAGGGCAATATTGTCATCTTATGCCACATTTTAACTTTGAATGGGAACTAACATTATATAGGATAAGGGACAAAACTCTTAAGTGATTGGTTATATTTCTATTTCACATAGTAAATACTAAATCTTTGTATAAATACCAATGTCTTAAGCGTTCACAATCACAAATTTGTGGATCTAAGTGAAGTGCATAACACTGTAACACACTTGAATTTTTTTTTTAATCTGTTGTCAGTAATAGATGAGACCTGCATATTGTGCTCTTGTTTAATGTTTGTCTAATATATGAGTTCATTTTGTTTCCAGCATCTGACAAGCTTGAGGAATCTGAAAGGGACAGATTTTAACTTCATATCAAACCTGACAAAGTTGAAGGAACTTGCCCTTGGTGATTGTGAAAACTGGACACAAGAGGTTAGAATATTTCCTTTCCCTTGTTATTTGCATTAACCCTTTTAATGCTAGGAAGGATTGTGATTGGCCTATCTCACCAGTATAGGGCAAGGCCTGTGAACATCTTGGCCATACGGATTGACCAAATTTCATACTGTAGGCTATGATTCGAAATCCAGTGAAATAGTGAAGAGCTTATTTAATGGTTACTAAGCCTAGATTAAAGTATTTCTTTCAGCAATAATGATTAAATAGAAATAGTTCTTTATTTACAAAGTAGACCTGAAATTTTAAAGGTAGATGATACAAGTCTGTACACAAAATTCTCATTTTTCTCTCTTCCTTCACCCCCTGATTGAGTTGGAACGGCCATCAAGCCCGCTGTTAAAATTAAGTTTATCAAAAAAGTACATGTGCCTGACATAGATCTCTATCTATTCATTTAAGTTTGGGTTTAAGGATGCTTGGTCAGTAGGGCTATGAAATTGATTTTTTCTACTTTTTTATGCCCCCACTCCTGGCGATTATATAGATTTGCCCTACTGGACATAAAGATTTGCCTTGGGTATGGGGGGGGGTATATACATTTCTATTTTTCATAGATGTTTCAGCTGTTCCAAAGTGGTTTGGAGAAGCAGCCATTCGTCTTACAGATATTCTTTGTTATTAAAAGAAAATTAAGACACATTATTACTTACACACATCAAATTTTGTTCTTTGTATTATTATCATCATCATTTTGGGGAAAATTGTGTATTTTTCAGACATATGCACATCTTGAGAAGTTAACATCTGTGGAGAGATTACGACTAGAGAATGGAGGAGATATACCTGACATAGGTCTCGGACTGGCATTGTCACATCTCACAGAGTAAGCTTGAATATCTGTCATTCAATACTAGTAATTGGTTAAGAAATTCAGTCATAGGGTAAAGTTGTAACGTTAAGAAATTTTTATAAGCTTTTAAACAATAGTTGAGTTTGTGAAATTATATAACATATTAAGTGGGATATATTGAGAACAATAATGTTCATTTGTAATTACCATAATTAGTTCGATGTTCAAGAATAGATTGATTTAGGCATTTTAGGCAGTGTTATATAGTCGAGGCAAGGTTTTTTTTAGACACAAGAAATATTATATTCTATGAAACATTTTTACTTTATTCTATTCTATGAATCATCTGTACTTTATTGTTTTCTATGAAACATATGTACTTTATTCTATTCTATGAAACATCTGAATTTATTGCATTCTATGAATCATCTGTACTTTATTCTATACTGTGAAACATCTGTAATTATACCCCCAAAAACGAAGTTTGGGGGGGTATATAGGAGTCACCCGGTGGTCAGTCGGTCGGTCGGTTGGTCGGGCGGTCGGTCGGTCGGTCCAGACGTCCGTTGCATTTTCCTTGTCCGGAGCATAACTTGAAAACTAATGGTTGGAATTCAATATAACTACATACAATGGTCAAGCACATTGAGAGGAAGTGCAGTGCACAAGAACCATAACTCTATCTTGACTAATTACAGAGTTATTGCCCTCTGTTACTTTTCCTTGTCCAGGGCATAACTTGAAAACTACTGGTTGGAATTCAAAACAACTTCATACAATTGTCAAACACAATAAGGGGAAGTGCAGTGCACAAGAACCATAACTCTATCTAAAGTAATTACAGAGTTATTGCCCTTTGTTACTTTTCCATTGCTTTTTTTTTTGTCCGTTGCATTTTCCTTGTCCGGAGCATAACTTGAAGACTAATGGTTGGAATTCAATATAACTACATACAATGATCAAGCACATTGAGAGGAAGTGCAGTGCGTAAGAAACATAACTCTATCTTGACTAATTACAGAGTTATTGCCCTTTGTTACTTTTCCTTGTCCATGGCATAACTTGAAAACTACTGGTTGGAATTCAAAACAACTTCATACATTTGTCAAACACAATAAGGGGAAGTGCAGTGCACAAGAACCATAACTCTATCTAAAGTAATTACAGAGTTATTGCCCTTTGTTGCTTTTCAATTGCCTTCTTTTTTTGTCCGGAGCATTACTTGAAGACTAATGGTTGGAATTCAATATAACTACATACAATGGTCAAGCACATTGAGAGGAAGTGCAGTGCATAAGAACCATAACTCTATTTAAAGTAATTACAGAGTTATTGCCCTTTATTACTTTTCCATTGCTTTCTTTTGTCTGGACCATAACTTGAAGACTAATTGTTGGAATTCATTATAACTTCATACAATGGTCCAGCACATTGAGAGGAAGTGCAGTGCACAAGAACCATAACTCCATTTTGACTTATTACAGAGTTACTGCCCTTTGTGTCTTTTCCTTGTCCAGAGCATGACTTTAAAACTACTGGTTGGAATTCAAAACAACTTCATACAATGGTCAAGCACAATAAGGGGAAGTGCAGTGCACAAGAACCATAACTCCATCTTGACTAATTACAGAGTTATTGCCCTTTGTTACTTTCCATTGCTTTCTTTTGTCCGGACCATAACTTGAAGACTTATTGTTGGAATTCATTATAACTTCATACAATGGTCAAGCACATTGAGAGGAAGTGCAGTGCATAAGAACCATAACTCCACCTTGACTAATTACAGAGTTACTGCCCTTTGTTACTTTTCCTTGTCCAGAGCATGACTTGGAAACTACTGGTTGGAATTCAAAACAACTTCATACAATGGTCAAGCACAATAAGGGGAAGTGCAGTGCACAAGAACCATAACTCCATCTTGACTAATTACAGAGTTATTGCCCTTTGTTACTTTTCCTTGTCCAGAGCATAACTTGAAAACTACTGTTTGGAATTCAGTACAACTTCATACAGTTGTCAAGGACATTCAAAGGAAGTGCAGTGCACAAGAGCCATAACTCCATTTTGACAAAATACAGAGTTACTGCCCTTTGATACTTTTCCTTGTCCGGAGCATAACTTAAAACGTACTGGTTGGAATTCAAAACAACTTCATACAATGGTCAAGCACAATAAGAGGAAGTGCAGTGCACAAGAACTATAACTCTATCTTCAGTATTTATAGAGTTATTGCCCTTTGTTCTTTTTCTTTGTCTTTCTGGACTTATTACAGAGTAATTCAATTAAACTTCATCAATGGCCAACCACATTGAAAGGAAATGCAACATACATGAACCACAATTATCTTTAATTGCCCACAACCATAACTCTATGTTTCAATTCTTTTACAAGGTATTCTGTTACTAGTAACATCCTCATTTCCGAAGCAGACTTGTGGGGGTATTAATCACATTTAGTGATTGTTCTAGTTTATTCTATTCTATGAATCATCTGTAATTTAATCTATCCTATGAAACATCTGAACTTTATTCTATTCTATGAAACATCTGTACTCAAGTCTATTCTATGAAACATCTGTACTTTATTCTATGAAACATCTGTACTTTATTCTATGAAACATCTGTACTTAACTATATTCTATGAATCATCTGTACTTTATTCTTTTCTATGTATCATCTGTAATTTATTCTATTCTATGAATCATCTCTACTTTTCTATGAAACGTCTGTACTTTATTCTTTTAATCACCTGTAATTTATTCTATTCTATAAATCATTGTACTTTATTCTATTCTATGAATCATCTGTACTTTATTCTATTCTATGAATCATCTGTACTTTATAATATTCTATGAATCATCTGCAGTGTATTATGTTCTATGAATCATCTGTGCTTTATGTTTTTCTACAGACTGGAGAGATTAGAGCTGATAAAGTACACAGTAGCTTACACATTTGGTAATCATATTGGAGAACTTCACAAACTTAGACATCTATGTATATTTCCTCTCAACTTGAACTTTGTAAGTATTACTACAATAACTTTGGGATTGAGATGCATAATCAAATATTTATATTTATGTTCATGAATATGGTAAAGAAAAGCTGATTTAAAGGTGGAATATGATATATAAAATTGAGTTCACATAGATGAATACATTTTACTTGTACAATATTTGAGGGTTTGAATTTAGTGCTTTACTGAAAATTTCACTGTAAAAAATCAAATAATGTTTTAGTTTCAAGTATAAGAGGTAAAATTTACTATAGTTGTGTCAAATGATAGTAACTGTAACTTATTCTATCTTTAAAAGGGGCGTCTGTGGCCGAGTGGTTAAGGTCGTTGACTTCAAACCACTTGCCCCTCACCACTGTGGGTTCGAATCCCGACAGGGTCTTTGGATTCTTTCATGTGAGGAAGCTATCCAGCTAGCTTATGGAATGTTGGTGGTTCTACTCAGGTGCCCGTTGTGCCTGAAATAATGCATGGAAGGGCACATGAGGTCTTCCTCAAGCAGTAAAGCTGGAATGTTGTTGGTGTGAGGTAAAACCCTATTAACAAACAAACTATCTTGAAAAGGCTTTAATTTGTATCTGATAAAAAAAAATTTAAAAAAAAATAAAATTAAAAAACTTTAAAATTATGTTGTTTCCAAATTTTGAGAGTTGTATCATAGAATGTCTCTGTTATTTTACACACATAATTATTGTATGTAAACAGAAAAAAATTGTTCTATTCCTCAACAAATTATTATGCTGCGTTTTTAGCTCGACTTTTCTATGAAAAGGGGAGCTATCCTACTCGCCCCGGCGTCGGCGTCGGCGTCGGCGTCGGCGTTAGCGTTGGCGTCACACCTTGGTTAAGTTTTTCGTACCACCCCACTTTATTTCAGAAGTATTACAAGTATGGCTTTGAAACTTACCATACTTGTTCACCATCATAACCTCCATCTACAGACAAGAGTACATAACTCTGTCAAGGTTTTTGACAGAATTATGGCCCTTTTTTGACTTAGAAAGTGTATTGAGCTTGGTTAAGTTTTTTGTACCACCTCACTTTATTTCAAACCATTGGAGGTATTGCTTTGAAACTGACCATACTTGTTTACCATCACGACCTTCATCAACAGACAAGAGGACATAACTCTGTCAAGGTTTTTGACAGAATTATGCCCCTTTTTGACTTAGAAAATACATTGAATATGGGTAAAATCCACTTATTGCCTTAACCCTTTGAGATATTGCTTTGAAACTTTTAATGCTATTTCACATCATTACCCCCATCTGTACGCAAGAGAAGGTAACTCTGTCAAGGATTTGTTTTAAAAATTAAGGCCTTTTATCGACTTAGAATCTTGGTTAAGTTTTTAGTACCAGTCCACTTTTTGACTGAACTGTTTGAGATATTAATTTGAAAGTTGGAATACTTGTTTACCATCATGGTCCCAAAACATGGGCAGGAGAAGGTAATTCTGTTAAGGATTTTATTTGAATTATGGCCCTTTTTGACTTAGAAACTCAGTTAAGATTTTCATTCTTGTCCACTTGTTGACTTAACCATTTGAGATATTACTTTGGAAGTTGGAGTTCTTATGTGCCATCATGAGACCTATCTGTAAGCAAGAGAAGATAACTCTGTGAAAATGTTTCTTGATTTGTACTTAGAAATTCCTAGTTAAAGTCTTGTGTGCCCTTAACTGTCAAAGTTTTGTTTTATAGGCAAGCACTAAAAAAGTCGAGCGCGCTGTCCTTCTGACAGCTCTTGTTTAAGTAGGATTTTAACTGTATATAACTGTTTATCAACGATTTCATGTAAGTGCTATTGGCTTGAAAAGAAAATATACAAACATAATTCTGTTATACAGACATTTTGGAATTTTCACTTCTCAAAATCAAACAAAAATATTGTAAACTGCAGACAGCAAAGATACATGTATTGCTTTATATACACTTTAAAAACAAAGCACAAAATTAATGTTTTATATTTTGTATTGTAATATAGATGGGTGAAGTAAATACAAACACTTGTCGAGCTGTTGAGAGTCTGAAGGATTTAAAGACGTTAGAATGGATTATTGCACAAAGTAGTGACTCATCAATTATCCTTGATGATAACAGTAACTCCAGTTCAGACAACTGTCCCGAGGGAAAACAACAGTGGATCCCGTTTCAGACTTTACTAAATGCAAACCCGAGTGACAGTGTTAAAAATTCAGCAGTCCAGTACACGAGTGTAGACCAGTTGAAGAGCAAACTTGAGACTGCCCTTCCTAACACTAAAGTCAGTGTATACTGTGCTAAATCTGAGAGGAGATTAATATAGATCAACCGTCTGTGTCTTTTTGTTGAAATTTAAAATGAAAATACTAACTATACATGTATAAGGCAAACTTTGTGGATATTTTACTGTCAAATATGTGATAAACATTGCTTATACAAGTGTTGAAGTAGTAGTAAAAAGAAAAATAGGTTTCAAAAATTAATGTTTTTCTTTCAAAAATACTCTTAACAAATTATGTTTTAGGGATTATTTACAGTTGAAAGGATTATTTGCAGTTGTTAATAATATGTTAAAGTTGTGTTCATGATTACTGTTTCTTGTGTTCAGACATTACTATTTTCTGTATTTCTGTAATGAACTGCCGTATATGTATATTGGGTTAATTGGTTTGATGAGGAAATATCTGTCCTATATAGGGTAGTGTTTTCCTGTACATAATTGATATTTTAAATCTTTGAAACTGGTCTTCTGAGAGAAAACTGGTTACAATATTGGTGAATGTAGGTGCACTAATGGCCTGAACAGCACATTATGCCTTAAAAACGAAAAAAAATATTCCTTCATAAAGATGCCAAATATTATAATATATATGAGTTATAATATTTTACTGATAGGGTAAGTATATGCTTGGTGCTTATTATCTGAAGAAGTTTATGCTGAATTATGAGTTATTTGTCATAAAAGTACTAAAATGTAAACAAAGTAGTATTTTGACATCAATACAAAAGACTTTAAAACTGTACTAATTGCTTAAGTACAACAGAAGCAAAATATGATTAGGTAATTAGCCAATAAGTGATAGAGGTAATTAACCAATGAGTAATTTTTTGGAAACTATAATATGACAACAAAAGTAAAAAATCTTTTGAGAAATAAAATCCAACCATTTTTGGACATAATGGTCCTTTAAACAATTTCTTTCATGTGTAATTTTGTCTACATTTCCTATTGGATTTAATTCAAACTTACGGTATGATAACACTTCCCTGTGTAAAAATTACATGGATTTTGTGATTTCATCATTTTTGGCAGAATTTTTACTCTTCTTTGTTCATCCCTCTATATTTTAATATTGGCATTAAGAAAAAACTGGTTTTGTAACAATTTCCTCATATTTGTTTTAATATTATTTTCTTTTCAAAATAATTATGTTACTATGCAACTGATTTTAGAAACTTCAAAAGAGAAGCAATAAATAAGCTTTTTTCTTTATTATCCATATAGTGGTGTAGATATTTATTCCTCCCTACCTAAAAGTCTGGTTTTTGATAGCATTGTACCACATTGATACTGGCAGAAGAATAGAGAAGATAATTCATGTTATATTTCTTTTTTTTAGACAAGGGCTGTAATGGAATAATGATTTGTTAGGAGAAATTTTCAAAGGCCCTTTACATTGTATAGAAATGTTTCAGTGGGCAAACTTTAAAATTGAAAAGCAGCCTACAGTTGATACATGCCCCATTTTCATAATGTTTTTGTACATTTGCACATTATTTTTCCTATATATATATATTTAGATTTTTACCCTTGTTTGTTTCTATTCTGTTGAATATATTATATTGTTTGCTAGTTTTGAAAATTTTTAAGCATGGAAAGTAGATTTTCTCTTTCTTTAGCATACCTGAAAAATAAAGTGTTTGAATGTGAGCTTTTGTGACTACATAGAGTGCATTGACTGTTGAATGTATACATTAAAACTGTGAACTCACCTAAGGTCAATAATTTAAGTCCATGGATAAAATTTAGCAAAAATGTGTCCCAAAATGGTCAAGTTTGAGTGTTAAACTGGAGAAAAGATTACGAAGGAGCTACTTTATAACCGGAAACTGTTGTGTAATATAATGATAATGCTTGCAGGATATTTTAGTACTCACAATAACAGTAATTAAGTAACACTCAGTAGCAGGCAGTTTGAACCAGGCTTCATTGTTAGTGTTGACGGAAAGGCCATATTTTGTCAAATAAAATACATATTTGTATTAAAGAAGTATTCCTTTCCAAAATAAACTTAAAATTTTCAAAATCTGGAAATAAATAGTAAAGCTACAAGATTTTTTGTGAAGTAGATCATCATGAGATGTCCTTTTTGTACAGGCATTTTTTGCTCAGCTTCAAATTATTGATCACTGCACTGTTAAATACAATACAGCTTTATATGTGACAAGATTAATACAGCATTTTATATATGGTTTGTTAGAATTTTCTACTCCATTCAATTAAAGCTGTGGTTTGAATAAAGTTTACTTTCAGTTTACTGTACTAGGAAATGAAGGTCTTCTGCTACCGTATTTGGAACTGTGTTTGCAATATTAGAAGAAATTGAAAAAAAAAGAAGGAAGTTCACAATTAATCAATGAAAATAACCTTTAATCATGACAGTGTAGTAAATATATACTACTTGAATAACCACATAGATGAAAGTAAATCATAATTATATTATTTATACTCTAGGCTGTAAATACATAAGATGGGAGCCTATTTAAACAGATTCAATTTACTGCAAAATTAACACAACTTTATTAAAACTTTTCAGTAATGATTATGTTTATGAAATACAAATTCAAATGTTAGTGTTATTAAGTAGATTTAAGAAAATGATTATTGGTCATAAAATATCTTGATCTAAATGTTACTTGGTAAGAATAAAACCCAAATGATAAAGGTTTTTTTTAATAGTTGATCATGTTAACCTGTTTTGCTGAAAAACTCTGGTTAGTATTACATAGGGCTATGTTGTATCTATTCTTATTTTTTCTGATTCTCTTACATTGATGTCTAAATTTAATAATGCTGGCCTTGAAAAAGATATTTAAAACAACAAAAATTGTAAAAAGGCCATTGGTTATTTTAGAGATATTTTAATACTTGTTTATATATGTGAGATTTGTTTAAGAAATAACATCGGCCTGAGAGGTGTATATCGGCTATTTAACACCGGTTTGGAGTTTTGATGCGTAGGAATTGACCACGAAGGCCGTAGGCCTGAGTGGTTAATTTTTTCGCATCAAAACGACAAAACCGATGTTAAATAGCCGATATACACCTCTCAGGCCGATGTTATTTCGATTCTATCACGATAAAATAAGAAGATCACTAATGTTATTTTTTCAAGCGGAAATAACTTCCGGTGCCGATTTTCGTAAAACGCTGTTCGATTTTCGCACCCTACTATTGCAAAGATATAGAAATTATTAAACAAAATATATAATGAGAAAAATAAATGTTATTTTATCAAGTTTTCAACAATAAAAACTTACGTCGTATTGTGTTTACATCAGTGCCCAATTTATCATTCTTGTATGTATGAAATAACGTCAGCTTGTTTATGAATGAGTTGTTTACTTACGATGACGTCATTACGCTGCTTACGGATTGGCGCCGTTTTGTCAAAATATTTATTAACTGATATGGATCATATATGTGGCGTTAGTGTATGTGAGATATTATTTCGATATTGTATGAAAAGAAAACATTATAAGAACTGAAAATATAAATAAAAATGTTTTTTATTGTTGCTTTAAAAGGCTTTGTAAACTATATAATCGAGGGTGAAAACATAAAAGCCGCATATACAAGTAGTCCCTAACCAGTGTTTATTGGCAGTTTAACACTGTTTTTTTTCCTTCTTTGTCTATAGTGACAAAATCACGTGGAGTGATAGAATATTAAATGAAGTCTGCCAGCATTTTTTATTAGCATCCTGAAGTCTTATATTTTGATTTACTGAGAATTTGATTGGAAAAATAATTCTAGATTCTTTGTGAAAACATTGGTAAACACATAAGTTTGATACATAGGGACTATTTCACGAGTGTGCTATTCTGGAAGGTTGTATTGCTTGTTTTAATTGTTAAAAGTTGTATTTCCACAATCCTGCAGTCAAGGAGAGTGATCAACACTCTAATGTACCTTTCCTCTCTTTTTTCTTTTGTAAAATCTATTTTAAAAAAAAAAATGTGAAAAAATATGAAAGAATTATTTATTTAAGTGCATGTGTATGGATATAACATAAATGGACATAAGTCACGACTCAAGTGATACAAGGTGTTTGAATATGCAAAATTGATCTGGGTGTACATGTATGTATTTCTACAGCTGAATATTATACTTTGTATATAATAATACATCCTCTTCAGTTGTTATTATTGTTCGTTTTTTTTGAAGAGATAATTATATGTATTTTATATATTTTTGTTTAAGCTTAATGCCAAGTCTTGACATAAATTTATTCTAGACACAATTGCTAGTCTTAGGAATATTTGTTTTATTAGATTATGTTGAAATTTTAGAAATGAAAGTTAAATGTATTTCTATCATTGAGAATGCAAATTTTTTTTCTTGTGTATATACATATTTAATGCATTGTTATACTATATATAATCATTTTATCTTTCTACATTATATCACCATTTACATTGTATCATGATAACATCTTTTGTTCATCCTATTTATTAAACATTTGCACATCTATACATTTCTAAGAATGGACCACTGTTATATACTGTTTATTATATAGAGAAATAGCTATGTCCAATATCATTTGCCAGTAGCATGAAGTGCTGTTGATAATAGGGTTAAGATTCTTTATTGCATATGAATTCATGTTACTTTAGATTTCTTTTAAACTGTAAAATGATGATGAACAAACAAACAAAACAATAAAACAGTGTTTACTGAAAGTATTGTTGGTTATTTTTGTTAAAATAAGTCAAGAAACTCAAGTCAAGAAGGCAATTAACTTAATTTGAAAAATGAAGAGGACCATGTTAGATTACAGCTCCGTGTCTATTTTACACTTTGCTTTGTACCCATACATAATGTGCTGACATAATTGAAACATGGGAGGGGAGTGTCAGAGTTAACAAATGATTAATAGTAATGGGGAAAGTTTCAGGGTTACAGGGTAGAGATTTGGAGCATTATTCCAAGGTCTCTACATTACATTCCTTACCAAGATGCATTTTTTAGCTTGACTATTCAGTTATTCTACTTATCCAGGGCATTGGTATCATTGTAACATTTTAACCAAAATTTTACTTGCAAATTCTTGTTCAACTTTGTATCACATCAGCCACTTACGATATTTGCTTGAAACTTCTCACATGTCTCTGATATTTATTAATTGGAGGTCATTTTTTAAAGCCCGTGACTCTAGCATGTATTCTGACTGAGTTATGGCCCTTTGCACTTACAAATTGTCTGGTTAAAATTGTGTGTGCAACAGAAGTTTTCAAAACTACTGAATGTTTTCCTGTTTACTTAACATGTAACATGAATCAACCACTTTTTTCCAGTATTAGTAAAAGAAATAAAACAACGAGGTTGATATTTTCAAATAATTTACTTTGCAGAGTTTTATCAGATATAAATAACAATTCTCATGTCTGAAAAATGACTGTAGAATCAACTTTGATCATATTGATTTATTAGATAAAAAGATCAACATACATGTAAAAGATATTTTAACACAATTGGTTTAGAAAACCAAATATGCCAGTCAATACATCTCTAACATACATTTTATTACTTTATATAACAAGAGCTGTCGGTAGGACAGCACGCTCGACTATTCTAAGTGCTTGATAGTAAAAGAGCCTTGATAATGTTAAAAGTTCACAAAAGGGCTAATTTTTTTTTATAAATTCATGTTATAGGCCTAAGAGAGAGTCTAATTATACAGTAATGTCACAAGGGTGTTTTATTGAGTATAATAATACTAATTACCTATGAATAAATAAATTGACAGAAAAGGTACAAAGGCTTGTTATTAAGATGTTTTATCAAGTAAATCACTGCTTTATTATTATGAATGCATAAAATTGTCCCAAAAAAGGCACAAACCCTTCAGAAGTTATTGAGATAACAGCTTACAAGCAAAACTTTACCATGAATTTCTAAGTTGAAAAAGGGGAGAAAAATCAGCCTAAATGCAAGATAGAATTATGGATCTTTGTCAGTGACCAACAATTATGACCCTAAATGCATATGTGAAGTTTTAAATAAATATCTTTAATAGTTATTGAGATATGTAAAACTTGCATGTAAACATTAACCAAGAGACTAAGTAGAAAAGGGGATATGAATCAGCCTTAATGCAAGATAGAGTTATGGAACTTGGTCAGTGACATACAATCATGACCCTCCAATTATGACCCTAAGTGCATGTAAAGTTTCAAGTAAATATCTTTAAAGACCTTTAATCTTTAACCAAAATTTCTAAGTTTCAAAGGGGCAAATAATTCTGCAAATATTTTAGGCAGAGTTATGCAATTTTGCAAACTGATGTACATTGTTACTATAAAAAAGTATTTTAAATTTCAATTGAATATCTCAAGCAATAATTGAGATATTTGACTTTACAAAAAACTTTAACCAAAATTTCTAAGTTAAAAAGGGGCATAATTCTGTCAATATTGTAGTCAGAGTTATCCAACTTGTCAATCTGATGTACCTTGTTACTATAAATAAGTATTGTAAGTTTCAATTGAATATCTCAAGCAATCATTGAGATATTTGACTTTACAAAAAACTTAAACCAAAATTTCTAAGTTAAAAAGGGGCATAATTCTGTCAATATTGTAGGCAGAGTTATCCAACTTGTCAATCTGATGTACCTTGTTACTATAAATAAGTATTGTAAGTTTCAATTGAATATCTCAAGTAATAATTGAGATATTTGATTTTACAAAAAACTTTAACCAACGCAGACGCCGACGCGGATGCTGACGCCGACGCCGGGGCGACTACAATAGCTCTCATATTCTTCGAATAGTCGAGCTAAAAATTAAAATGTACATGAGCTTCAATAGTGGATTTCTAAATAAACTGTAGCGCTATACACTATGATGACATTGCATTGAGATTTTTACATTCTAGACAAATTGTGCTTGTCCATTATGCCAATAGAACAATCACAAGAGCATTACATCTGGTCTTTTGGATTTAATATCAATAAACTACAAATACAATTTATTTCATCAAAATTTGCTGACAATGAATGTTCACCTTTTTTTCACTAAAAAAAATGAAAGGAATAAGGAGTAATTTTTTTCCTGTCTCGAGTATGATTCATAATGAATGTATATTACTGTAAGGTGTATGTTGTTAAAGTAACACTAGTTAACAGGTTACTTCAACATACAATATAATTACTAATAACTGTTTATACAATAAATAAATATTCTTTGGATATTCCACAACAATACAAAATTGACCAATTCAATACATTGTAAGTCAAAGGCTTTACAATAAATTGAGCATTTTTTTAATGTCAATTATATACATGTGATACTACTCTTTTGGTACTACTTTAACATTATTAGTTAATCAGATAATTTCATCACAATTTGCTATCTAACAAACAAAACAACCTATTTAAACAATGAAACATACAACCTTATTACTGTCACATGCACATTCGCTACTGAACACTCATTATTTTAGTTCTACATTAATTTCCAGATTGTGTCCTTATGAACTAGTCTCTACATTAAAATCTTTGGGGATAATGATTTACCTGTGAAATTAGCATACTAATGAACACTCTATCCTGTCTGTTCCTTAATATTTGAATGTTAAACCTTACCCCACTAAATATCTTATGTGCACCTGACCGTCTTTCAATCTGGACTAAACCAGTCATCATTTTAAGGAAAATTTTAAAATAAATACTACCTGAATAGCAAACACTGCACAAATGTGTAGCTGACCTTATCCTGCATTCCTCAAAAGGGTAGTTTCCATAGCTGCCAGCTGAAATCCATTAATTTACAGAAACAAATATAATTTTGGTTCTTTGGAAAGGGCAAACATATTTATTATGTTTAAATAATTGTTTAAAGCATGTTAGATGCTTACATCAAGAAAAAGCAAAAAAAGCAAAAATAGTTCATGTCATTGACCAATAAGTATCTTTTTTGAAACTGTAACAGGGCACCAAAATTGAAAACCTTTTTAAAGATAAAATAAAAGCATTTCTGGGGCATAATGGGCATTTAACAAACAAAAAAAGACACTTCAGAACAAGAATAGACCATGCCATTAAATTACAAGAATTAAAATTTGACTAAGTAAACAAATTTGTTTATCAATTGAACAACATATTGCGAACACGGACCACCACACTTAATAACAATGATGGAAAATTAACCCATAAGAGCTCACAATGACATTAAAAATCTTTACCAGCATAGGCTAGCCACATATCTGCCGTGTCATGACAAAACCAACATAGAACGTTTGCCATCAGCATGGATCCAGACCAGCCTGCGCATCCGCGCAGTCTGATCAGGATCCATGCTGTTCGCTATCAGTTTCTCTACCTGTTACAGGTTTTGTAAGCGAACAGCATGGATCCTGACCAGACTGCGCAGATGCGCAGGCTGGTCTGGATCCATGCTGGTCGCACCCACATTATGTTGGTTTTGTCAATTGACGCGTCTCATATCTGTGTTAGACTTAGAACTAATACTAGTGCCAGTTCAATTTAACATTTTGATTAAAAAAAACCTAAAAATAACTATTGGGACTGTTCAAATTTCAAATCATTACAAGTCTGTTACTAATATTTAGAAAGGTAGGGTTAATAATAAGCAACAGACAGGCATGGTATAACATTGTGATGGTATACTGGTTATACATATACAATATAAAATCAGAAGACAACTTGTAGTGTTGTAAACAAGGTATAAATCTGAAAATCTGGTATAAACTTAATAATATTCATACAACAAAGAGGTAGTATCATACACAGCCCAACATACATACATGTATATACATGTACATGTTTTAATCACAAACTCTATGTCAAACTTTACATGTACTTATATGAAGCCAAGACAATGGTGAACCAGTTGGAATATTCTAACTTTCATCATGACATTATAACTATTCATCAACATTTTATACAAAAAAGACTTGGTGTTAATTAATAGAAGAACTTCATATGCTTTCCTTTAATCTTTCATTTGATCAACAAAACAAACTTAACATGTATTTCTTTTCAGCCCACTAAAACAATAGATTCAAATGACTGTAATGGTTTGATTTTCAAATAATTCATTGGTTATTTTTACCTGTTTGTTATTCTAATGATAAGCTGTTAAATATGATTATGAAAAATATAAAGTATAATTTATGACTATGTATAATTTAGATTGAAAGGTAGAAGTTTTTGAACATCATATTACATGTTATATAAGTATCATTTGTGAAAATGTAATAAAAAAAGAAGTATTTTAATTGCACTATTAGAATGAATAATGGTTTTGGTCCCTGATATTTAGAGTAGTTATGATTAACAACAATTTAACATAAGGCTGGTTCAGTGAAACACCAATGATAATATCTGCTACTAGAATGAAAAGTTGCCATAACCTCTCCTATCACTCTATATACCTATATATGCCTATTATCATTAACAGATAGGCATATGGTAACTCCCACTCAAGATAACAAAATAAATGTTATCAGATTATAATATTATGTCTGTAAAAGAAACAAGAGCTGTCGGTAGGACAGCAACGCTCGACTATTCTTAGTGCTTGATAGTAAAAAAAAATGCTTGATACAATTACCTCCTCCTGTTTACAGGTTGGGGTAATGATGGTGAACAAGTGTGCAAAGTTTCAAAGCCATATGTCAATGGACTTTGAAAATATTTGAACTATTACAAAAACTTTAACGTAAATTCTAAGTCGAAAAAGGGGCATAATTCTGTCAAAATGCTTGATACAGTTACCTCCTCCTGTTTACAGGTTGGGGTCATGATGGTAAACAAGTGTGCAAAGTTTCAAATCCATATGTCAATGGACTTTGAAAATATTTGAACTATTACAAAAACTTAAAAGTAAATTCTAAGTCGAAAAAGGGGCATAATTCTGTCAAAATTTTTGATACAGTTACCTCCTCCTGTCTACAGGTTGGGGTCATGATGGTGAACAAGTGTGCAAAGTTTCAAAGCCATATGTCAATGGACTTTGAAAATATTTGAACTATTACAAAAACTTTAACGTAAATTCTAAGTCGAAAAAGGGGCATAATTCTGTCAAAATGCTTGATACAGTTACCTCCTCCTGTCTACAGGTTGGGGTCATGATGGTGAACAAGTGTGCAAAGTTTCAAAGCCATATGTCAATGGACTTTGAAAATATTTGAACTATTACAAAAACTTTAACGTAAATTCTAAGTTGAAAAAGGGGCATAATTCTGTCAAAATGCTTGATACAGTAACCTCCTCCTGTCTACAGGTTGGGGTCATGATGGTGAACAAGTGTGCCAAGTTTCAAAGCCATATGTCAATGGACTTTGAAAATATTTGAACTATTACAAAAACTTTAACGTAAATTCTAAGTCGAAAAAAGGGGCATAATTCTGTCAAAATGCTTGATACAGTTATCTCCTCCTGTCTACAGGTAGGGGTCATGATGGTGAACAAGTGTGCCAAGTTTCAAAGCCATATGTCAATGGACTTTGAAAATATTTGAACTATTACAAAAACTTTAACATAAGTGGTTACGCCGACGCGGACACCAACGCCGACGCCGACGCTCGGGTGACTACAATAGCTCTACTTATTCTTATCGAATAGTCGAGCTAAAAAGATTATAAAAAATAACCATCAATCTATCATACTCACCTAAGCTTAATGTTAAAATAAATGCAACACAAGAGCGATCAGTGATCACATGTGTCGCCTCATGATGGCCAATTTCATGTTGGGACAAGTTTTGTGACAGACGGACAGACAGACGGACAGTGCACAACTAGACTTGGTACTAATCATTCCTGTAAAGTTTGGATGCAATTGCACCAGTAGTTTATGAGGAGTAGTGGGGACAAACTTTTGTGTATCTGGCAAAATTCTGACAATATTCACAACTAGACTTGGTACTGATCATTCCTGTAAAGATTGGATGAAATTGCACCAGTAGTTTATGAGGAGTGGTCCGGACAAGCTTTTGTGTATCTGGCAACACACAGAAAAAAACACCTGTTTTATCAAAGGGCCATAACTCGGCCAAAAATCATTCAACCGGAAAACCAGTGTGCAATATGCGCAAGGACTTGAGCTACAGATCAATCCTGTAAAGTTTCATTGAAATTGCATTAGGGGTATAAGAGAAGTAGTCCGGACAAACTTTAAAAATAAAAATTATTAAAGGGCCATAACTCTGACAAAAATCATTGAACCTGAAAATGCTGACAATATGCACAACTAGACTTGGTACTGATCATTCCTGTAAAGTTTGGATGAAATTGCACCAATAGTTTATGAGGAGTAATCCGGACAAGTTTTGTGACGGACAGACGGACGTCCGGCCGAAATGGAATAAGGGGCCATTTCTTTTGTTATTTTCTATTGTTTAATAGAGGGCCAATGGCCCCTTACTCTGTTGTTACGGAATGAATTCTATTGTTCTCTTTTGTTCTGTTTACAGTTAGATGGCCCCCTATCCTTATTCGGTAGTGCAGACAGACAGACAGACGGACAGACAGACGACGGAGAAGTGATCCCTATATGTCGCCACTACTCCGTAGAGGCGACACAAAAATTGTGATGACAACTTTTGTAACAAAAATACTGATTTAAAACATTTGACCCAATTTATGCAATAAGAACATTTCAACAGAATGATAAAGAAACCAAACATTGTGAAATACATGCAATGGCATTTATTTGATTGACATTGTCAATGTGTGTACAAAATATAACATCATTATAAACCTTGTCAAAAATGGCAGAATAAGTAGATCTATGACACTTTTTAATCCTAAAATATTCAGATAATAAATGCTTTTTTTCTCCCTTATAACTTACAGGGCATACGTTCTTTGGTATAAAACTGAACTCTATGGCACAAGTTTTGATTTTCATAAAAAATATCTCAACAAAATATCTTCTTTTCCTTTGATCTTCTAAATAAATACAATTATACACGTACATGGTATAAATTCACAGAAAATATACCTAACAATACCAGTAAAATAACAACCGCATTTATAGATAAACATAGAACAGTAATATATGAAAATAGAAACTCTAAATCAATACTGAGTGGTATAAAAAAACTCTTAACCTTTACACTGCTTGAACTGAAAGTGATTAGCCTTGGTTACCAGTATATAGCCAGGCCAGCCTGGGCCACCATGCTTTCTGACCAGACTATAAAATGTTGACTGACCAAGTTCAAAATTTTTATATTGATACTCCCAAAAATTGCTGATGGACGGGTCCAAAATGGAAGCTGGACAGGTCTAAGACAATCCCAAACTGATTTTGCGACTCCGTAAAAATGGTATTGCATGGCCATGCAAATATTTTGATAGACATCATTAATGCGCTATACAAACATAGTCTAAAGATGCTCTAAATGTTAGCATTACACTATAAGTGCGTCAATAAAAAATGTATTCTTTTGCATTTTAAACAGTCTTTATTTCAGGTATGTGATAAAAATAATATTACATTTGTGTAGATTCATTACTGAATTTATTGAACTCAGGCCAGAGGCTCGCATAATATAATTTAATTAAGCTTGTACAATAAATTCAGTATTGAACCTACACTCATTCAATGTTTTTGTTATATTTAAACTCTTCAAAATAAGAAGGGACAGTTCCAAATTTAAAGTTGGACAAATCCATATCACAAATTTAGCAGAATTAGGGTTGGCTAACATAACAACCTCTATTTTCAAATGTAAAAATACATGTAGTAGTTATACATACATCAATGAACAAATGAAAATGTGTGAACAAATGAAAATGTGTCCCGCTTAAAAAAAAACAACATCAACCATATTGTTCTCCCATTTGACCAATGTCAAAGAATAAACCAGAAACAATCTGAAGGACAAGTAAGCAATATAATTAATGAGACAATTAATAACATATAGCACTTTTGTGTAGAGTATTATCTAGAAGATTTAGTAGGATTTATATTTCACTAGTAGGGATGCCATTTCTACTTCTGCTTCTTTGTCCTGAAAAATATAAGTTTTAAAACATTCAATCACTGAATTATCCAAAACACTTCTTTTTACTATTTTGTAATAAAACTCTACTAATAAGTCATAAAATATATTTTGCATTGTAATTTATACCTTTATAACTTTCTCCAACTGTTCTGATCAAGTTCTAGGCCATATAGAACTTCCAGGTGTAATGTTAGAGAAAGATGTCAGCAAAGTAAAGCATAATTCACAAATGACTAAACTTTATCTTAAAGGCTTGTTAAGCTCCAAAAATGTAATTTCTCAAAAGCTTTTGCTTTCTATTGAACTACATAATCTAATAGTAAAACATGATGAAATTTGTCACAAAAAACCTGAGCTGCATGCATATGCCCATGCTTTTATGACTAATTTATTACACATTCAGCACTACTTTTTTCATGTGATAAACATAAATCATGGTCTAAATCACTTATTAATTTATTACAAAGCACACAATTCTCTTTAATATGAAGAAAATATGTAGTCATTTCTGAAGCTTCATGTGCCTTTAACATCTAGATAGAACCTCTGATTCTCTATATGTTAGCTAGCTGGACAGGTTTATTTGCCTGAAAAAGTTCCAGGTCTCTGGCAGAATTCAAGAGGAAAGCCACCTTGTCCTGACAGCTACAAACAGCTAATAACATTCAGACATTCAAATGTACAAATGTTGTATCAGTTCTCTTGAACTTGTACATTTATCCTTGATTATTGTTTGCTATGATGACATTAAAGTTTAATTCAGTTGTGTAAGTAATTATCCCCCGCCGATGGAATCGGGAGGGGGATATAGTTTTGGCGTTGTCCGTCCGTCCTTCCGTCCGTCCGCACTCACAGGAGAGTAATTATGTGGCTAGAGGGACAATAGGTTCTCTTTGATGTCATTCATTCCGTAATGCTTTTATGTGGCTATTTTCTTTTGCGTGGCTAAAAAGAACAATAGAGAGAACAATAGAGTAGCCACATAATTACTGTCCTGTGCGTCCGTCCGTCCGTCCGAATTTCGTTTCCGGAGTAGTTCTCTGCAACTAATGGCTGGAATTCAACGAAAGTTTATGGGAATGTTGATCAGCATGTGAAGTTGTGCACCTGGGTATTTTCGTCAGGATATTTTTAGTATTTTTAGAGTTATTGCCCTTGACTCAGTAAAATTGTATCCGAATTTCGTTTCCGGAGTAGTTCTCTGCAACTAATGGCTGGAATTCAACGAAACTTTATGGGAATGTTGATCAGCATGTGAAGTTGTGCACCTGGGTATTTTCGTCTGGATATTTTTAGTAATTTTAGAGTCATTGCCCTTGACTTAGTAAAATTTTGTAATTTTCAACTTGTGTCGCATGTAACTCAAAAAGTATTTGACCTAGAGTCATGAAACTTTACAGGAATGTTGATCAGTATGTGTAGTTGTGCACCTGGGTATTTTCGTCTGGATATTTTTAGTATTTTTAGAGTTATTGCCCTGGACTTAGTAAAATTTTGTAATTTTCAACTTGTGTCGCATGTAACTCAAAAAGTATTTGACCTAGAGTCATGAAACTTTACAGGAATGTTGATCAGTATGTGTAGTTGTGCACCTGGGTATTTTCGTCAGGATATTTTTAGCATTTTTAGAGTTATTGCCCTTGACTCAGTAAAATTTTGTCCGAATTTCGTTTCCGGAGTAGTTCTCTGCAACTAATGGCTGGAATTCAACGAAACTTTATGGGAATGTTGATCAGCATGTGCATATGTGCACCTGGGTTTTTTCGTCTGGATATTTTTAGTTTTTTTTAGAGTTATTGCCCTTGACTTAGTAAAATTTTGTAATTTTTTAACTTGATCGCATGTAACTCAAAAAGTATTTTACCTAGAGTCATGAAACTTTACAGGAATGTTGATCAGTATGTGTAGTTGTGCACCTGGGTATTTTCGTTTGGATATTTTTAGTATTTTTAGAGTTATTGCCCTTGACTTAGTAAAATTTTGTAATTTTCAATCACAATCATCAGTCACACGGTGCCAGAAAAGAAGTTTCAAAAATGCAAAATTAAAAAATCTTGTCTGACAGTACAAGGCCTAGAGCTTTGATATTTGGTATATGATATAACATATAGGTCCTCTACCAAAATTGTTCAAATTTTAGCCCTGGGGTCAAAATTGGCCCCACTCCAGGGGGTCATAGATTTTCCTTATATGTATATAGTGAAAACTTAAAAACTCTTCTTGTTTGAAGGTACAAGGCTTCAAGTTCAAAGAATTTTACAGTTTATGCCATGATTAATATATAAATAAAGCCTTATGTCTTCAGTTGTTGTGTTAATAATAACCAGTACTCGGCGGGGGATATAAATTCAACGAATTTGCTTGTTCTTAATAACATAGTGTAATTCTTAATAGATAGGGTAAATCATAATAACACACATGACATAGAGTAAATCTTAATAACATAAGGTAAATCATATAACATAGGGTAAATGTTAACAACATAGGTTAAATCATAATTACATAGAGTAAATTATAATAACAGATAAATCATAATAGAAAAGGGTAAATAAATACTATAAATAGGGTAAATCATAATTACATGGTGTAATTCTTAATAACATAGGGTAAATCTTAATAACATAGTTTGAATATTAATAAGAAAGTGTAAATCTTAATAACATTATGTAAATCTAAATAACATAACGCAAATCTTAATAACATAAACATGTCCTGCAGTATGAAAACTGTGAGTGAAATAAATTTCAAGTAAACAAAAATTGAGCAGTATTAATAGTATAAAGCCTGGTGAGCCTGGAAGAAAAAAGTTGACTTTTGGGATGACTCTTTAAAAAGGTAAAACAATTTTTTTGTGTGGCTTTTCTTGAAATTCTAAAATTATGATAAATATTTACTAACATCTTGACTAACTGTAGGGATCTGTTGACCTTTTATCAACCATTTTACTGACTCCTTATATTGTCTCATCTCTATATAACACTGAAAATAGATAAAGACATTATATATCAGTCATTTAAATGTGTTTTTGAAATTATGAAATGGTTTGCCTCATTGATCTTACACTAAAGCTACCCTTTCATTAGTTTTCATGTATGACATAAATACATAAATAGTGAAAAAGACATTACAAAGCAATGAGAGTATGGTACTTGTGTTGTCCAGAAAAAAAAAGAATTTTTGTTTGATAAAGACAACTATTAAAAAATTCCAAACTGAAAGCAGCAATATGTTTAGTACAAGGTACTGATTGTTCAGAGGCTGAAAGTAAACTATGTAAACAAAAATAAGAATATGGATGACTTTAAATGTCAAGAAAAGATCAACTTAGCAACTGACCTATTACTAACAACTAAACTATAAAACTTTGAAAACTGGAAGTCATAATCTCACTAGTTCTGAAGTGATGCTAGCACATATTTTATGACAGTATATTTGCATCATTAGCTACTACCCAAAAAGGGCAACTTAAAAGAGTCTCCACTCAGGTTTTTTTGACATGACAGGACTGGAAATATTTATAATATGGGTACCATTTGAATTATTTGATGTTATTTTGGACCAATTATGTGACAGTAAAGTTTCAGATTGTCCATTCACTTTCCTTTTCCAAAAGAAAAATAATGAATCTAAATTTAATGACAAAAAGGGAATAATAATGCTTTTAACTCAATTCAAACTAACATCAGCACTAAAGAAAACAATTTTCAATATTATTCTGAGTATATAATTATCTTTATCATCTTCTGCATATCTCTCCATTTTAACTGCCCAAGTTTGTTTATGTAAGAATATCAAATTTAATGTTTCTTAGCTTTTGGACCTTTGATATAAGTTATATATATGGTCATATACAATATATCAGCTGATACAGGGAGTCTGTACTCTCTGTGCCTGACATGACTAATGTATACTTACATTAAGCCTAATTAACAACAATTCTGTTTGATGTTCATTTTGTTATGTCTATAATAATCTCACTGATTGAGACGGTAATTCCTGATATCTCTATTCAGACAGATTCTGCTGTTAAAGTGGTTTAAATACTGAAAATATTTACTAAAACGATTACCTTATACCACATTGTTATAGATCTGTCTCTCTTATATAACAACATTGCAAAACATAAATTTCAATCTTTATATAAAAAAAAACCAAAAAACCCTATGAATACAACATAAAGTGTACTGTACCTTTGCTATAAATAAAATATTTTCTTTCCACTTCCCAGGATTCAGCTCATCTGCCTTAAAAATAATTATGTAACAATAAATTGTAATGTAAATGTAACTATTGTCAAGTGGTTAAAGCATAAGGCTTTCTGTTCATACATTCAGGGTAGGAGATCTCCTGAGGTGACCATGTTTCATTACAGGATATTTGCGCAGGAATAACAGAAGCTGACAAGTGCTATGTGTATGAGCTTAAATTGTCTATTGGCTCTGAAAAGTATGTGAGCTTAAATTGTGGATGGGCTCTGAAAAGTATGACCTCACATTGTTCATTGGCTCTGAAAGTATGTGAGATCAAATTGTCTATCGGCCCTAAAAGGTATGTGAGCTCAAATTGTTGATGGGCTCTGAAAAGTATGTGAGCTTAATTTGTCCAAAGTATGTGAGCTCAAATATTCTATGGGCTCTAAAAAGCATGTGAGGTCAAATTGTTGTTGGGCTCTTAAAGTTATGTGAGCTCAAACAGTCTATGGGCTCTAAAAAGCATGTGAGGTCAGATTGTTGTTGGGCTCTAAAAAGTATGTGAGCTCAGTCTATGGGCTCTGAAAAGTATGTGAGCTCAAATTGACTGAAATTGTCGATGAGCTTAAATTGCCTATGGGCTCTGAAAAGTGTGTGAGCTCAAACTGTCTATTGGCTCTAAAAAGTTTGTGAGCTCAAATTGTCGATGGGCTCTTAAAAGTATGTGAGCTTAAATTATCCAAAGTATGTGACCCAAATAGTCTATAGGATCTAAAAAGCATGTGAGCTCAACTTGTCTGAAATTGTAAATGAGCTAAAATGAGCCAAAATTGTCTATGGCCTCTTAAAAGTATGTGAATTCAATATGTCTGAAATTGTCAAGGAGCTCAAGATTGCTAAATTGTCTATGGGCTCTAAAAAGTATGCAAGCTCAAATTGTCTGAATTGTCAATGAGCTGAAAATTTTCTATGGGCTCTAAAATGTATGTGAGCTCAAATTGTCTGAAATTGTCAGTGAGCCCAAATTATCTATGGCCTGTAAAAAGAATGTGAGCTAAAATCTTCTGAAATTGTCAATGAGTTTAAATTGTCTATGGTGTCTAAAAAGTATGTGAGCTCAAACTATCTAAAATTGTCAATGAACTCAAATTGTCAATAAGCTCTAATTGTCTGTGAGCTCAAAAAGCAGTGAGCTAAGAATTTTAATGAGCTCAAAATTTTAATTAGCTGATTTTCAAGAGCTCAAATTATCCATGATCTCAAATTGCAAAGCAGCTCAAATTGCTTATGATTGAGCTCAAATTGTCTATAAGCTTGTAGCTCATTACAATCCATTAAAAATTCAAAATGCCTTTAACACTCCAAATATTTCGTAAATAATACGATCTCCATAAACTTTAGTTTTTTTTATCATAACTTTATCAAAAGAGACAAAAATTAAATATTTACACATATACATGTATATATAAACATCTATAGTGGTTAAAGGAACTCCACTGAGGTTTATAAGCCTAAAAACATAAAAATTTAATTTTTCACATAGATTAGCATGAGCAGTTAAAACAGAAATATAAATAAATTATAATTAAGAAATACATTGAAAATCATATGTGTGTGCTATTCTCAGTTCGATTTGACTGAAAAGCGTTTTAACGCTTTTCAATTTTGGGTCATTTTTCACTATTTTATTAATTATTCTGAAAAAACAGAGCGAGCTAATGATCTGAAATTTTGTACATAGGTTATTAGTATAGGTCTACATCAGATGGAGTAATAATCCCAAAAAATTATTTCCAGTCCCGTCATGTCAAAAAACCTCAGTGGAGTCCCTTTAAAACAATGAATGCATAGAAAATAACCACACATAAGCATAACTTGTGTGATACAAACATGAATGTGTTAGGTAAAATTAATAAGCATTTAAGAGATAAAGGTTATACACCTCCAAAATAAAAACATACAATACTAAAATCTGTTCCAATTTTGATAGAAGATCTACTAAAAATTGTGAAAATTAATATACATGTAACTGGTTACACTGACTCTACTTTTCTTTTATGACACTTTCTAGTCATTGCCTGATTACTATCAAGACAACAAGGGTTATGTTACCTTTAAAAAATGTACAACAGCTTCTTCAGCTGTAGAAGATGGTGGTGTAGCATAAAGTGCAGCTGCAGCCTTCCTCTCTATCCAAGATAACATATATACCTGGAAAATTAAATGAAAAATATTTCAGTTCATCCTAGATGTAAAGCCATAATTATCATAATATAAACTTTGCCTATCATTGTAATAGAAGTGAAGGTCAAGGACTCAAGGTCATGTGATGACTTTGCCTGTTTTGTGGTATAGAAAGATGCAAGATTTCCCCCTCCCCCTTCCCAAAAGAGCCTTATTAAAAAAAGATTTCCAGCACATAAGTAGAGCAATTGAGTTTCCTAAGCAAGCTTTTACATCAAATAAACTGTCCAAGTACATGTAGTATCAAAACAGAAATGAAAAGAAGGTCCTTTTTGAGCAATAAATGGAGGATTCTTCAGGAGAAGTCAACAGAGGCTCCTACATGTCCTAAAGGAGCTGCCACTAGAGGCTCAATTAAAACAATCTAGGCTTCAATTAAGGGACAGTCAACAGGCACAGTCAACAAAAGTCCTAACAGGATAGAGAACATAGGCACATTAATGTTCAATCAATGGGTCCAGTAAGGGGAGTAAGATACAAAAAAAATAATAGTTCCTTAAGGGGAGTTGATAGCAACCCAACAAAGTCCATTAACATCCAGTCAGTGGAGGCTCCTGAAGGGGAAGTCAGTAGAGTATGCTTATAGGGGTCTACAAGGGATGCCTCTTATGGGAAAAAAGTTTAAACAACTTGATATAGGAAGCATGTCTCAAAAAAAGTAAAGACATACTCACACTATAGCACCACCTGCCTAGTAGGTAGTGGTTGGAAGGGTCTAATGGTTTCAATGAAACAGCTTTTTCTATATGTTCCTGAATAAAAGAGAAATGTTGATTAATTATGATTAAATCACAATTAGCATAATTATATCATCATAATATTTAATAATACAATAACATGTAACTTTATAGCATTGAGATAGGGGACATAACTTATCATGATTTTGCACTCGTTATATCTTATTGTATCTTATCTTTATTTTACTAAGCATTCAAGATTTTACAACTTCTTACAATGCAAATCTCTATAAAAAATTCAAAAATGCTTCCATAAGATTTAAAACTGTATCTCTCCTGGTTTGAAAGATTGGGCAAATTTTTTGTTTTTATCAGTGTGCATAGTAAATTCTGACTTTTAAAAAAAATCATTGTCTAATTCTTTTTCTTGATATTTATGTACTATAAAATTCTCAAAACCATACAAATGTATACACTGAACTCTTATGATGACCTTAATGAAGAACATTGCATGATAATATATACTTATTGACAGACACACATAAAACAATTAATAATACTGCACATCTGTAACATCACTTTTTTATATAATTAAAATGAAACCTCAATATAATCTACATGTATATACACTGCTGCTGTAGATTTATAAAGTAATGTTCATGTTAACATAAATTAAGTATAGGCTAGTGTTTATTACTAAGCGCTTACAAAATTAAATTAGTCAAGATTGACACAGCTGTTTGACCAGGTCCATTTGGTAAATGCTTACTAAGGAACTCTAACCAATTTAGTGCTTGAAATTATTTTGATTAACAGTTGATTTATTAGACTGATTATTGGTTAGCTGATCTACTAAAGTAAAGTGTTATGATTCATTTGAAATGCTGTAATCCTACTGGACAATAAATAATTTCAAACACTAAAGAAGCTGAATTTGCTTTCTTTATAATTTTGTTATAAAGATTAATGAAAGGTTCTCTGGCCATTTATAAACAGTTGTTTTCAACATACATAGGAAATACATGTATAGCTTACAACAATTTATACTGGGCTTAGTATAATATAGCTGATCAAAGAATCTATATAACTTAAAGTATATACTTCAGTTTTCTTCATATAAGTTATATCATAAATTTACCTTGTATATAAATCCATTTTTGATTTTGTCTTGAGTACTTTCATATTCACCTACACTACCTATAGTTATTGCAAACCTGAAATATTAAGAAAATTTTATCATCATTATTGACAAATGAAATTCTTTTCTCTATTTTCTATCACTGTATGATGTGATAATACAATCATTTCAATATTTTTCAAATAATTTGCCAGACAAGCATTATTATATATTTGTAGGGGGATAATTAAAAAACTATGCTATTCCCTCTTACATGTTTTTAATCATGTAAAAATCCAATGCGATATGTCTCACAGTTTCGACGTTAAAATTCTTAACAAGCATTATTAAACAATTTAAGTACCATAAAGGGATAATAAAATAAATAAGCATAGTAGAATTTTTGTTTATGTACTCTGCCCTTATTTATAAATAAAGGGAGATAACTCAAAAAAGCATGAAATATAGAGTAAGGATTGATTCTATAACACTGCACTTAAAGATGTGGGAAGCTTCAATGTAATAATCATTGTTTAAAGATTTGAAAGTTTAGAAATTATAATCTAGGCAAGCAATGATCAAATATTTGTAAGTATCATAAAGGGAGATAATTAAAAAATCAATATAGAATGGTTCTTAGACATGGCACTACTTTTCTTACTCAAGGAAGTTTCAATTAAATTTCTTAAATATTTTTGAAGTTATTCTTTCAAAATAACTCAACTTGGTGTTCCTCATGCAAGAAAGAGGCCTGGTTTGCTGAAACCTAAGAAAAGTAGATTTGATGTCACAAGAAGTGTGTGCATCTTGATGAGAGAGAGAGCAACTTTGGTGCTTGAGTGACTTCATTATTGTATTTTGGATCTCATTAGCAGCATCTAATAAAGAAATTATGCAAACTTTCCAAAAGTTCCCATGTACATGTAATAATTATGTAAATCACTATATGACATTATCAGTACCAGTAATGATCTTATACAATATTAAAAGAAAAAAGCATTCTGTTGACTTCCACAGGCTCCAACCCCCCAGTCCCAGGGTTGAAAGGCCTAAAACTTCTTAAACTTCATAGACATAAACATACCATTTGTGAGCATTGGCACATTGGTCATCAAGATCAAGAGCTTTCTGAGCTAAATCTTTGGCAGTGTATACATATTCCTTCTTTTTCTCCAAGTCACCCTTCGCACCAAGTATTTGAGAAACTTGAAATGTTGTCTTTGAAAACCTCCAGTAGAAATTGGGATCTGTCAAATACTGAAAAAGTAAATAAACATATTTGTTAAGTCCTGAAAAAAAATAATCCTTGAATGCTGGTGGCAACAGGGATTTGCATATATTTCAGCAGAGTCTAAACATTTGTACAATCTGATCAGAACTCATACTGATAATTCTACTTAATATTTCTATAACTAATTACTGAATTAACTAAATGATATAAATCCATTTTACTAAATTCAGCATGGAAATGGTCAATGAAGAGCAACACCAATAGAAGTTCAAATATACATAAATAAATGTTATACAAAATTTCAAATGCATATACCATATACATTTTACCAACCTTTGCTTTTGTTTTTATTAATTCCATTTATACATGTATAAACATTTATATCTACCTTGCTTTTATTCCTCTGTAGAATCTCAAAAGCTTTTTGTTTATCTTCATCTGCTCCTTCTAATAACTGATCAACTTCTGTAAATATATCATCTGTAGGTTCTATGTCCTGATCTGTTTGTTTTGGTGTAATTATCATCTGTTCTTCCAAATCCTCCAAGTCACTCCTGAAAGTAAAGATTTTAAATTAACTTCACAGTACATGTATATACATTGTAACATTGTAAAGGAAACATGTAGTCAAACAGTGATCTTGTAACATGTTTCTATCATTGAGCAAGCTACATAACCTATAGAATATTGGTAATCAAACCAGTTATCAAAACAGAAATGTTATAAATGTAATTTAATTTACATTCATTACCTCTTGAAAAGTAATATCTCTTTGCTGTCCACCTGACCCAATTCTATATTTGATTCCGATTTAAAATCATAGTTATTATCATAAAAACATCATCTATTAAGCACTGTGACCAACCCATGCATTGAATGATACCATTTATTTTCATTCATTACATTTAAAAAAAAAAGAATCAAATTCTTTCATAAGTTAAAGTTAATTAGTATGACAGGTTACATATATAATAATATTCCAAATGTGACATTTACAGTTCATAGACAACACCTGAATTATAACATTAAAATAATCTCTTTATTTTTGATCTTCTATAATACAATTT
Organism: Ruditapes philippinarum; assembly: GCF_026571515.1. Lineage (NCBI taxonomy): Eukaryota > Metazoa > Mollusca > Bivalvia > Venerida > Veneridae > Ruditapes > Ruditapes philippinarum. The sequence continues at coordinate 164,744 of NW_026854516.1, forward strand.
CTTATTTTCAAAGTTTATGACTACATAGTTTAAGTTCCAAATTTGAGAAGCATTTCAGACTTTACAAAATTTTACATGGTAATCAATACTCTTTAAAAATAAAATAAAAAATAAACAGGTCTAGGATTTGATATAATTTATGGACAGTCAGTAAATTTATGAATGCTGGTAAAATTTAAAGATTTTTTCAATCCATAAACACACATATAAACTGTGAAATTTGTTATTTTAAGTTTAATACTACAATTCGAAGCTTTAGACAAGTTTTTTTTTTGGTAATTATAAAGGAAGGATCCATTAATAATTAATTGATGACTTTGTAATTTAATTTTTTTTAAAAAGTCCTCAAATTGTTTGTTTAATCAGTCACAGACACTTGAGGTGTGGTGCTCAAAACTTGTTAAAATTTAAATAAAGGTAATATAACAATTTGCCACTAAAGTGAGGAAAGTTGTAACGTTATGAGGCAAATTTTCAGTGGGGCAAATGGTTATATTATCTTTATTTGGATTTTAACATGTTTGGAGCTCCACACACCAAGGGGTGAATTGTCAGTGGGGCAAATTATTATCAATTCCAATTATTTGTATCTTTGTCAATGTAATATATCCATTATGTACTATGTGATAAATGTTGAAATATGACTTTTTTTGGAAAAAAAAAACCTGCTTAAAATCAAATTTTATTGATATATATATATTGTGCTTAGAACTCCACACATCCTTGGAAGTGTTTGTGTATTTCATAACCATAATCGGCAATCTCCTCAGATTAGACCCCTAGAGCTTTATGTACTTTTTAGAAGTAAAACTTGTATATAATACACTAAAGATAAGGACTGAACCTTATATATACTCCTGGTTTAGACCCAGGTCTATTCCAGGATATATCTGAATTTTCATCTGTAAATTAACAGACATTAAGTGTTTAAGAAATAGTAGTTGAAAATTGAAGGCCATATAATTATATATAAATGATTATGTGGCAAATTGGCTATTTATAGATCAAGCAGATCTAATGAATGGTCCATGAATTCCAGAAATCGTAGTCCTATAAATATGACGTCGCTTTGAGATTGTTTTGCTTCTGGGCAAAGCTTGACCAACATAAACTATATGAAACAAGCCTGTATCGTCTGATATATTGGACTACAGAAATCGTATATGTAGATCTGTATAAAAAAATACCCTGCATATGCCTCTTCATAAACATCATCATCGTCATCTCCACTGCTTGCTCCAAGAGAAAAGAAACCACTCCCTGGACTTTTGCGTCTTCTAGCAACGTTGTCAAGCTTTTCTTTCAGCTGGACTACCTCGGTTTGAAGCTCTGCAATCACCCCAGAAAGGCTCTGCAATTCTCGCATAATTTTCTGTGTCATGCGCCAATACATTATGCCAATGACCATGCCAGCACCAAGGGAAGCAAAGAAGGCGTTATTTTGTCGAAAGAAGTTCATTTCTATGAAAATTAAAAACGAAAACAAGTGATAGGAATTTGGACGAAATTCGGACTGCAGAGCTGTCAAAACGCGGAAGTTCAAACAAGTAGGTTCTTTCTTCCTTCAATTTGAAGAGTTAAAAGTTGTCAACAAAAACAGCTGTTTTATTAAAAGTTATTTCCTTATAAAACCATGCCTTATGTACTTATTAGCACGCAGATACGTTTGGTAAAGAGTATTTATTGCTTGTTTAAAACGTATTTATAATTTTCAATTGATTTTACGCCAAAAATAATGTTAAACTATAACATTCATTATCTCCTTCACGAGCAATGTTATTGAAGAAGTAATTATAATTTCGGATAATACAATGTTTCGGATAATTTGTTTGAATGCTAAGTCCAGTGATAATGTGATGTTGCCCTACTTTTTCACCCAATGAGATGGTATGGATTTGTTTAAATAAAAGAATTCTTCCATTTATTCTAATATATCTTCATAAAAAATAAAAACTTCTTATCTGCAGCATGCAGATTAAATATCTTTTATCTAATAACCTTTGTACTGTTAATCTATAGAAAATATAATTAAAATCTACCATTTTACAAAAGTGCCTTTACCTGGCGATAGATGAAATTGAAAGATTCTATTTCTCGCACATGCTTTACCAATAATTCTAGTCCTATAAATAAGATCATGTTTACAGCACATAGTCAAAGTGAGACTGGCCTAGTGGTTAAGGTGTCTGCCTCTCAACACAGAGATCATGGGTTCGAGCCCTACTCGGGTCACGACCATGTTTCTTTATATGACACCAGCACTGGTTGGCTCCAGGAAGCGACTCGAAAGTGATTAATATAAGTTGTAAGAACTTGTTTCGCAATCAAGCTTAAATAAATATGTTTAAACCAAACCATCGTCAAAGTGGTGTGTTTTTTCATACACAGCAACTGAAAGTTATGAAACTCAAAGCTCACATATTAAAATTGAGTTCAGAAAATGATTTAAATATGCAAACAAAAATTTAAAGAATTAAATGAATAATTGTGCTCTACATGGACGTATATTATAAACATAACAATTAAATTGCTGTAGTCAGGAAAGTTCTTTTCTATATAATTATATTGTTATGTTTATAATATAAATTACTTTCCTGGTAGAGCACAATTATTTATTTATTTTTTCAATTTTTTACTCAGTCAAGGGAAATAACTAATAACTGAATTAATCCACATGGAAAAGGGACATCGCTACTTACAAGGTCGTAAAGTACTCACCAAACAAGTCGGGTCAATGGGCGGAGTAAAGGCTGGGATAGGCGGGATTCTAAATGATAAAACGCTATGCCGTTCTACTCAATTTTGAATTGCATAGTCTTAGACAATATGATTTTAAATAATTACAATGTGATAATTCACTATTTAAATTTGGATGAAAAAAGTTTCTTTGTCGTTTTTTTATAGACAACAATGAAAACATACTATAAATATGGATAATAATAGTATAAATTAAATCAATTTTTTTTCATGAATATAATTTTATATGGGTGGGTGGGTCATTAATCACACATAAACACACGCACATGCACATTTTAATAATGATATAATTACGTGCACAACAGGCAAGTCAGGTAGCTGGATGTTCGCAATAGCCTCTTATAGTAATATAATTATGTGCACACCAGACAAGTCAGCTATGGAACAACATGGGCGCCGCCATCTTGAAAAATTCAGAGGTCATAGGGAGGAGCCAATTATCTGATTGACACCAGACTTGTTTGGTGTGTAGACCTAAACAGTGTGCAAATAGCGTCCTCCCATGGGAAAGCCCAGGTGCACAACTTCACATGCTGACCAACATTCATGTACATGTAGTTTGTTAACTCTAGCTCAAGCAATTTTAGTGGTACATGTGACACAATATATTGAAACAGTTTTTGCTAAGTCAAGGACAATACAAGCAAAACCTGCAGTGAACAACCCTTATTTCTGTAAAGTTTCATGACTAGATAAATGAATTTAGGGCTACATGTGACAAAAGTGAAAATTGCAAAAAAAATCTTAGTCAAGGACAATAACTCTACATATACAGTATACTGATCCACAAGCAAACCCCCAGATGCATAACTTAATATTACTTATCAACATTCCTGTAAAGTTTCATGACTGGGTAAAATACTATTACAGTATTAGAGCTACAATTGACAGAAATTGAGTTGGGGCATAAAAAACCCTTTTTTTTCTCAATTCATCGTCCATTGCTTCCATGTGCTTTGATTGAAATGAGGCTGGTAAATACTGTAGCATTTAAATATCTGCAATATTGGGTGGTAATACCACGCAAGAACCATAGCAATAGACTTTGATGTCATGTGATTCAAATCTTAATTTTCATGAATACAGTATGTAACATTATTTGACAAAAAATTGATGATTTATGACCTTTTTGGGGTCAACAGCTTAGTCCGTTTAGAACTCACATAGAAATTTTCTTCTGATTTTAAAGAAGAGAGTCAATAAAAAAGTTTTCAGTGTATCAGATTATCTTAAAATATGTTAGTCTTACAGACAAGACAGGCTTTGCAGTTTGCATAATGCTAAATAGAAGTAATCTGTTTTATTATTGAAGGAATCAGGACCAACAACAGTGGGTGATGAGTGGAGTGATAAAGAGCTCATGGAATATTTGGGTGCTTCTCTTGTGAAATCTTTAGGCAATAATTTGTAAGTTGTCAAATTTGTTGACATTACTACAATACCTTATGTGGTTTGACATCCAAGCATTTGAGTGAGAGTTAAATAAAACAAAACAAGGATTTAAACAGTTTATGAGCTAGATGTAGTGAATTTTATAAGAAAACTTACTGTGGTAAAAGTTATTAAAAAGAGTAAAATGTTCATGCTGTTTGTTTAGATATTTTTATCTTTGCTTTGACATTAAAACTTTAGAGCTTATTTGTAGCATTTTGCCTGTATTCTGGAACTTAACTGTAATAGTGTCCTATAAGGGAATATGATTGTAACCCCAGTTTGGCTTAAACCATGATTCCTATGCTGAGCAGCAGACATATTAATGACTAGGCTACCCCTGTACATACAGTTGATTAGGAGATGTTAATACCTTGTTTAACTCTAAGACTGCTGGCATCAACAGATTCTACCCATGCAACCAGTGCAGATCAAGATTAGCATGCACATCTATGCACAGTGCGCTATTCAGTCTGTGCATGCATGTATTTTGCATTTTCCCTAAAATTAAAATTGACGAATGGTTTTGCCCAGATTAAAAGCTGGACAAGTCTAACTAAGATATTTAGCAAGGTTAAAGTAAAGCTGCTGTATCAATGGTTTAAAGAGAACAAATCTGTTAACTCTATTGACTACATAAATGTACCTTTTTTATGTTGAAATCCTTTCATTGACATGTTATTGATAGTGAGCATTTTCTAATTTTAGGCAGGACAAATATCATGCAAATATATAAAAACATAAATTTGTCATGGTTATGCATTGACATAACTTTTGGTTAACAACATGTACTATTTTACAGGTACTCCACTAAGTTCCAAAAGGCTTAATACATAATTTGAGATTTTTACATAGATCATCCGGGGCAATAACAAAAGTAAAGAAATAAATATGTCAAAAATCAAATTGAAAATTGTATCTTTGTGCTATTCTTAGCCTGACTTGAGTTAAAAATGTTGTACAATGTATGCTATGAATTTGATTCTGCATGGAAATATTTGTTGTAAATTTTCTTCAGTGCTTCTCATTTTGCATAAATAGTTCATGGACTTCATATTTTTCTTATGTAAATTTGCATTATTTTTTTCCCCAGTTTGGAATATAAAAGCCAAGATCCACCAAGGATAGTTCTGAACAAACTGGAAACACGAGGATATAAGGTAATTTCTTGCTCAGGGATTGGACAGACATGCATATGGACCCTTCATAAACCAGACACATCGAATATAAGCTTCCTCAATAACTGAACTTGTATCTTTGGTAACCAGTGATGAAATAAAGAGTAAATGGATATATACAACTGAAACAACTGTTACTGGTTTGGAAGTAATTGTACCCAGGGTCTATTGCAAGTTTTTAAACCTTACATAACTAACTCTTCTAAGTTCAGTTACTTTTTTGCAATGGACCCATTAACGGGTATAAAGCTATGTCTTATGAAATATTTTTATAAAATCTATAAACAGTAAAATTATACTGTTTACATAATTGTATGGTTGACACTTGAATTTTTGTAACATAAAATGTCTGTGTTATTTAATTAACACAAATAATATTGTATGTAAACAAAATAAAATGAGCCGCCTCATGACAAAACCAACATAATGGGTTGCGACGCAGTCTGATCAGGATCCATGCTGTTCGCTATCAGTTTCTCTACTTGTTATAGGGTTTGCAGGCGAACAGCAAGGATCCTGATCAGACTGCAAACCCACTATGTTGGTTTTGTCGTGACGCGGCTCAAATGCTCTTGTTCAAAATATTATGCTGCTATTTTTAGTAAGGTTTTTACCATTTTATTTTATCAATATTGAATAATTCTGTGCATGCGTCATTCAATAATCATATTTCATAGAATTGTTTTTTTTCAAAAATCAAAATTCAAACAATTTTTCAACAGATATTTAGCTTTGATAATGTAATAACCCTATGTATTTATGCATTGTTATGTGTATTTTATGAATGTAAAATTTTAATGTTGTTTTTAAAAGAGCAAGTTTTATTGTTAATTGATATGTAAACTTATAATTATTGGTATGATACATGTATAAAGGAATTTAAAAGATATTTTGCCAAGTTTGAATAAAAATTTTTAATTTAAAGTTACAGTGCTATTTGGTGATTGGATAATATCAAGATTAATCAAGCTTGTGTTTCTTTTTCAGTGAATAATCTTTAAATTTACCATGTAAGGGAAATATTTTATTTGTTTTGATGTATGATATGTTCCATACATTCTGCATTGTTGTTATTAAGATAGAACTTGCTATTTAAGAATTATTTTTAAGTTTCCATTCATAGGTTGAACTAAGTTTCCATTGATGGGTTGAACTTGTAGATCCATAATTTCATTTTTATCAATCAAATGAAATAAATACAATAATGAAACAACATGTCCCTCAACAGAGTATGTAAAAATTAATTTCAATCTAACAAAGACATTCAAAGATAATATATAATTTGTTCATATTAATAGAGTTTATCATTAGTTCAGGGGGGTATTTTTCCGATGTAAGGTAAAATGTTTTAAATGAAATAGATTCAAATTTTATATGAAAACTATATATATTGTTTCCCTGGCCCATTGGTGTAGGTACTGACTTGACATCACTTACCCCTCTTCGCTGTGAATATGAATCCAGTCAAGGGGACTTTGGATTGATCTATTCAGCTGGCTTACTGAAGGTCCAAGTTTCTACTAAAATGCTTGCAGGTGCCTGAAATAATGCATGGAGGGTAATTTAGGTATTCCCCCACCAGTAAAGCTGTAAAGCCTGTTCAGCACTACCACATGACCTCAACAATGTTGGTTTAACTTCAAACCACACCCAACAAACTAACTTTTACCAGCAGTGTTTTGTATGGATAAGGTGAATAGTTAATTGTAAATATTTTAATTATAATCATTTTGGCTCAATGTTGGGTCTGTTCATTTATGTAATTATTCAAATATTTTGTTACATATAAAAACTGGGGTTTGTGCATGTTGTCACGTGTAAGATAATGATAAAGAATAAATGCTGATATAATAATATATAGATATAATAATGTTGTAGAGGCATTCTGAAAATGTTTGTTTCATTCCAATTGTTTATGATGATACCTCTAGGATAGATTCATATAACATGTCTCAGACTGTGATAACAATAGAATGTAATTAATATTTTACTTAAATACTTGTCTTACACATAGAGTTATATCATGTATGTTTTGTTAATACTCAGGTGATATTGTCTGAAATTTCTTGATTAATTGTAATGATATTTGTATTATTATGTTAAAATACATGTATATGAAATGATGCATCTTTATGTTCTTTCTGGTGATCAGTTATCAACAGTCATTTTTTTACCCTTTTCTAGCTCCCTTGGGTTCCAGAAGGAGCTTTTAGTGACGTATCATATTCCCTCCCTCATCATTATAATTGACTAGGTGCATAACTCTAGCATCCCCTTTTCTTGAATTATTCCCCTCTTAAACTTAAGAATTTTCCTTATTTTTAGCTCGACTATTATCAGTGTATTTGTATAATAGGGAGAGCTATATCCTACTCACCCTGGTGTCGGCTTCGACCACTGCGTCACGCTATTGGTTAGTTTTTTTTGTACACCCCACATCGACCCTTTGAGGTTTTGCTTTATTTTAAATAACTCTATCATGAATTTTGACAATGTATGCCCCTTTTTGGACTCCTCTGTCATGAGTTTTAACAAAAGTATGTACTTTTAAGTAGCCCTTTGTGTTCTCGGAATTCTGGTAAAGTTTGTTTACCACCCAACTTATTTCTTATGTCCTTAAGTATTGCTTTGAAACCATATTTGTTAGTGGCTGACATCCCCACTTCGATGCAAAAGAACATATTTCTGTCAAGGATAAAGATAAAATTACCCCCCTTTTTGCCTAAGAATTCCGAGCACCCCACTTACACTCAGAGGCATTTATAACCCGACACTTACTTTTTTTGGTATGAATTTGTCATTTCTTGAAGGATTTTGATCAAATTTTGGACAATGCAAAAATCAACATATCATTCTAACTACTTAGAATTCTATTAACAATTCACTGACAAAAAAATAAAACAATTAGGCGACTGTAAAATGAAAAATCACAGAATGGCAGTAAAAATCGTAACAAAATTAACAGTCTCTGAATGCACTAAATCCCTGTGTTAACCTGTTCCAATACTTTGTGTGTTATCCAATGGCTAGAACTCTGTCTCAATGGAACATGTGGAAGTGACGTAGTTTCTCATGAAGGCTTGGTGAGTATTTCTCCATCCCTGACCAAGGGTCTTGCTCGAGTTCCAGCAATTGTAAAATGAACTGAACAGATTTGTTAGTTCATCTCAATTTGCAGAAACTCGAGCAAGCCTTTGTTCAGGAATTGAGAAGTATTCCCCAAATTAGAGAGAAATAATAAAAAAAAACTCCCGAAAGAACGCAAAAACGACGAAATCGACAATGCTGCAGGCTCGGTTTGATTAAGCCTGTTCATGAACGATAATGGAAAGTGCAAGTTAACGTCCACGCCACCTAGCAACGGCTAGAGCAGTATTCAATGGTAAAATTTGGAATTTGAAACATCCGCAGATGTGTTCATACGCCTTTATGAGAAACTATGTCATTTCCATGAGACAGAGGTGTTTACACGTTGTTAATATATCCATTGAATGACAGCCAAATAATTAGACCATACATATTTAGTGCGATTCAGAGACTGTTCATTTTGTATCGATTTTTAATTTTTTACAACGATTCTGCGATTTTTTATTAAAACAGACTAGCTTACTTGTTTTGTATTTTTTTCTATTTTCTTGACAATGAATAGTAAATAAAATTCTAAGAAGAAAGAATGACATATTGAATTTGGCAGGTACGTATATTAACGTTAATATACGTACCTGGATTTGGTAAGGTCCAAATTTGAACACAATCCGTCAATGATACCGAGAAATGTCAGTGTCGGGTTAGAAGTGCCTCCGAGTGTATTTCCTGTCCCCTATAAGGCATTTCTTTCAAAATTTTAATAGTTGTTAGTGGCCATCATCCCAACTCTAGGCATGTTCTTATAAAAGTCAAGCGGACTGTCTTACCGACAGCTCTAATGTTTCTATAATTTCTTTAGGGATTTATTTTAAACTTCAAATATCATTGTATCTATTGGGTATCGACACTGAATGATGTATACGTCTAGCACATATATTTCAAGAATTATATCCATGTTTTCACTGAAATTTATTTAAAAATTGTTATATTTTATATTTCTTCTGTGGTGTTCTTGGCCGAGTGGATAAGGTCATTCAAAAAAGTATCCACTAAATAAATTGGAATATATGTTGACTAACAAGCCAAGGACTTTTACAAAATTATCCCCCTTTTCTACTTTGCTTTTATTAACTATGCAGCACTAAGAAAAGTGGAGCGTGCCGTTAGCAAACTGGTCTTGTTTTAAATCATTATATTATAAATGTCAGTTAGTAATTATTTGATTTACCAGATTTTAAATTAGTGCTATATTGAAGAGACTTGTAATTACACTGCAAGTCTATGCAACAAAAACAACAAATAGAAACGTAACATTTCAATGTTACTCATTACATTATCATATAGAATATATAAAATTCATAGCCGTTTTAGCGGTTACAATTTTGTAGGTCGTCTTGAGGTGTTACGTAATTACAGCTTGTAATCAACATGATATTGAACCTGTAGGCCTACATGGATGAAGATAGATAAGAAAGAAATACCATTCTATACTTGTGCCTATATGTGTTGTGGTGTTTATTGGTGTAAGCCCGTCTGCATTGGTAAACAGATGGGAGTCTCACTCACTGCCAAGCACGTCAAGATGCGTTCTGCATTTGCACAAACATCTCCGACTTTCTCTTTATATGTTATGCTTTCCGAGGTGGTCATGTTTGACATAAGAGGCATGCTGTAGAGGTATATTATGCAATGCTGCATGTCAAATATCTTTATATAAGCTTGATGAATGGGGGGGGGGGGATACACAGGCAATTTGTTTACATAATGACGTAATCGATGTCGATTTTATGAATAGAAAACTGGACATTTTTTAATGAGGTCATGATGTCGAAATTTTCTGAATAGAAAACTTGACAATTTTAATGAACATAATCGATGTCGATTTTCTGAATAGAAAATGTGACCATTTTTTTTGAATGTTCAAATTTTTAATAAAAAGTACTACATTTATAATGATGTAATATAAATGTCGATTTTCTGAATAGAAAACCCGACACATTTTTTTATGTCCATTTTTTCAATAGAAACTTTATACATTTTAATTTGTTTACATAAGTGACGTTATAATGGTCAAGTTATGAAATAGAAAATTGCCTACCTAAAGGATTAGGTTAACATAATAAATGGTCAAAATAGAACAATAGACAAGTTACGACCATAAAGGAATTAAGGGGTCACATAAATATGGTCTAAAGTATACACAATAGAAAAATGATACCATAAAGGATTACTAGTAACTAATTCGGTCAAAATATACAAAAGGAAAACTATAATCAAATTATTGGTTTAAACTATGAATAGAAAATTAGGACAAAATATTAATAACAAGTCCAAATGAGAAAATCGACATCATGACCTCATTAAAAAATGTCCAGTTTTCTATTCATAAAATCGACATCGATTACGTCATTATGTAAACAAATTGCCTGTGTATCCCCCCCATTCATCATAAGCTCTCAGACAAGTTATTTTAGAGAAATAGATAAGAATTTAAATGCACTTTCCCTAAGCCTAGTCTGTGCGAACTAAGTGATCCCCCAGGCGAGCCAATTGTGAACCTGCCTACATGGAGGCATGATTTAAGACGATGTTACATATTACAAATGTACACATCTAAGCTGTCGACATTGCTGTTTTCCCTGACTGTGCATCAGACCGAGACTACTTATAATACTTTTTGTTAAGGACATCATAAGGGACATCAATGTGAAACTTGGTCAAAATCCACTAGATCTATACGGTTTAGTGTAATGTTCACTTTTTGCGTACAGTGCACATGGTTTGTACAGTTTTGCTAAAAGTAGTGATTTTTTCAAACTATCCTTCTTGAATTGTAGCACGGTATAATGTAATGGGTTAATCTTTATTCATACAAAATATTGGTACAGTACAATATAAACTTCAAAAGCAAATCAAACATTTCAGAAATAAAGAAAACAACACCAGCTAGGATATACATGTACCAGTAATACAAACCAAACAGTTGTAAATATTGAAACCTTCTAAGACTTTTTATAACTCACTAGGATGAACATTAAATCTGATAACATAGAGCAAGATATGAACTTTCACAGAGACAGTTTACGTTTACAAAATGGCTAGATCTATGAAAAGTTTTTTAAGTTCTGTACTTGTTAAAGTCACATCACCTCAAAACGCTTTACTTTTTCACTTTCATTTTCTCCATTTTTCGTTGAGTAGCAGCCATTTTGTCGGCAATATTTTCCATGTAATCTTCCGCGAAGTGTAAAATCTGTCGCAGAGAAATGAGCGCCAAGATACTGATGTTATCTTCAAGCTGCATCTCGTTCTCGTAGTTTTTCACCGGAAGTACATTACCACGTGGTAGGCCAAGAAGCTGTGACGCTTTCTCAACATGTTCTTCAACAGTTTCACTTTTAAAGACTTGAGACACATTCTTTTCTACATCTTTACAAAGCTTGTCGACTTTGGTGAGTAGAAGTGCCTGCGGAATACCTGACAAGAAAATGTTAATTTTTCTATGAATAATGTCAGTTTTTTAGAGTACTACCTGTGGTTTGTTTGAATTTAGCATCAGATTGCAAACGATAGCACTATGTACTCAGCAATAAAGCGGCCACCACTAACAACTGTGCATGGCTTTCGAAATTGTACTGCAACAATTTTTTAAAAAAGCTTTTTAGCAAATGTTTAATCACGCGTTGTCGGTACCGAGTATACCATATAAGAAATCTTTATACTTCATAACTTCCAATACGGAACTTTTAAACGAGTGTTGGTAGATACTTTTAAGCGAGCCGTTGGTGGGCTTAAAAACATTCTTGCCGGACGAGATTCAAAAGCGCTTTTATCAAATGACAACTTGTGTCACATTATTTTAATTACATTAATAAAAGTAACCAAAGCAATCTGTTTACAACATAAACAAACGCCTAGCATAAGTTTCGTTATACATGTATATATTTCACGTGTATAGTATTATAAATACGCTATGGTGATAATATTACATTGGAAATCATGTGATACATTATCATCTACAATATTTTACTCAATGTTTAAATCTATTCAGTTTGTTAGCCAAACTTGAGTTTACACGGAAAAATAAATGTGTAAATAAAATGTATTTTGGCATAGGACATAAAATACCTTTTTGGTTCATAAGTGTTTGGAAACTTTTCATTTTTTGTAGAATTTTGGCTGGCAAAACTTCAAGTGTAGTAGAATCTAGAACAAAAACCACACAATGCACTTTATCTTCAAGGGTTGGTTTGCTTATATAACCGTCGTGGTCTGTGGATATTGGCGTTGCTGGATTGAACTGCAATTTAGAAAGTTTAATAAAAATGCCTGACTTGGAAAATATGTATTTAATTAACTTGATTGAAATGCTACGGTAAGTTGATACTAATTCCCTTAGTTCAATTGTGTTTGAAGCTTTGAGCGTATTGCAACAATTCCGAATTCGTTCCTGGAACCAACCAATTAGTGTAAAGTGTAATAAAGTCTCTTGCTGACGAAAACAACTTTGTTTGAACCCACACAGTCAGCAATCCTTAGGTAACTTATCCAACGCGTTAACTTATCGGCCGCGCTGCCCGTGTTGAGCATAATCGCAATCATTATTGAATAATGATTAACAATTATGAAAAACATATCCTTTTGTCGGGGTAGCTAGGTCGCTAAGAAGTACGCGGGGCGAAAATTGATTGATTTAAATGAGATTTATTTTTGTTTTTAAAAGTAAAAATTTAACTTAATGAAATCTGTATGTCAAATTTATTTATATTTTTTAAAAAGTAAAAATAATAAAAAAAGATCGTGAATTCACTGAACAAATTTAGATATTTTGGTTTCTCTAAATTTCCTGTAAAAATTCGGTACTTTTTCCCTTTCCCGTAAAACATTTAAAATTTAAAAAATCTAGCCCCCCGTTCCTTTTAAACCACTGTGGGCACACAGTTTTTAGTTTTAAAATTTGCACCCGGGTTTGAAATCTCCCAAAAGGGGTTATGAAACAAAAAGAAAAATACAGCTTAAAAATTTAAAGGGTTAAAAAATAACGGGGGTTTTTTTTTTAGTAACTCTTATTACAATGAAAAGACAATTTCCATATGGGCCTTTTTTATGAGTGTTTGGTGGGTGAATTAGTGCCTTTTTTTAAATTTTATAAAAATTTTAATGGGGCATAAGAACGGGGTGGAAAACCCCTATGAATCTCAAAAAGAGATGGTGAAAATGTATGTGTTTCCGCTGCACCGATGTGAAACTAACATCAGATGTGATGGGGAAAAAAAGGGCCCACGCGGGGGTTTTTTATCTTTTCAAAAATTTTTTATAAAATTTAATCCTCTTTTAAAAAATGAAAAAATGATTCTACCCTCCTTTCTTATATTTCCCTTTTTTTTTTGGGTTTCTATGCAGTCTTCATCGAGATATTCTTTCCGTCGTGGGTTCTGGTGTGTCCAAAACATTCAATATGAATGAAGAAAATGTCACTAAACGGACTCAAAAAAACATAGATTTTACGAAATCTCACTACAGGTCGATGCTAAACATTCAAACAAACCCTGTTTTATATATTTATTGAGATTTGGCTACATACAAGGGAATCGCTGCTCAAAATTGCATTTGAGCTCCAGATGTGCTGAAGAGATTCATATGTGCATAGCATGAAAAATTTGCAACAATCTAGAATTTCTTCTATTGTGTATCATTCTGTAATAAATACTATTATCCGAAATAGACACATTTTCACGAGACGAGCTTGAATAACATAGTATCCATATAGAAAGAGATATAAGACATTCTGCATACGAAAGGTTTTTGTATTTTCTGATCGCAAGATCAGTAAATACAAAGCTAACATCAACGACGGTCTAACACAAAATTTCCTCACAGACCTAATAACGAAAAGTAGTTCTCACTCAAAACTGCTTAAAACCAGCAATTTAAAAGAAAGAATAATTTTAAATGTAGGCATTTAACGAATTACAGTGCATTAAAAGTTTAGATTAGTCAATAGAAATATGAGGTTACAATCACAAATTTCATGGATGAATGTCTTTTTTACCCAATGAAAAATGTTCGACTATTTCCGTAAAGCTTAATCAATGAAAATGCTTTTTTATAGCTATGTCGATTACCGAATACTCCAGAGCGTAGTACACAAATAAATCTGACAGTCGAGCAATGGAATATATACATGTCGGACTGTTTTGGCGAGAAGATTTTCGCTAAATTATTTTCATCAGTGTTTAACAACAGGTTTATCGTGAACAAAATACCTCAAAATTAATAAGGATTAGAAACACGAAATGGAAATTCTCAATTTTAGAATTACAATGTATTTGTTTTTATTCAAGTTTCATACGTATTACTTCACTGTGGTGCAGAGGTAGCGCGCTCGTTTAGAGTGTGAGAGGCCTAAGGTTCAAATCCTAGTCGAGGCAACATTTTTTTTGAAGTGTCTTTTTTAAGGAAGTAGCCACGATATGCAAGGATAAAGTGTGGTTGTCATAAAAAAATGAAAAATGATTTTTTGATGCAACTCTAGGCATGCAAAATTCCATATGTATCAATCTCAAACTGTTATAGAAAAAAATCTAAACGCAGTCACTGCGTAAGATGAATAATACTATATAAAAATAAACTTATACAGGAAAGATCAGAAAATACCACAGAGCATGCAGCCCTTTGATTAAAATACGTAGATATGGTAGGAAGGCCTTGCTTTTTTGACTTATTGACGTTGTGTGTACTGCAATCTTTCCCTTTTTATGCCACCATGCATTAACTAATTAATTAATTAATTAATTAATTAATTAATTATTCACTCGACTGCACTGTCTGCTTAATAGAAGAGTAATGTGAAGCGTGTTTGAATTTGTTATGATGCTGTATGAAAGTTAGTGATAAACTTTTAAAAAAAGATCAAAGAAGATTTGCATATTTATTATCCACATTAAGAAACGTCCCTGCAGAATATTTACATGGTTCACTTAATGCCCACAGTCGCAATTATAGGTCAATGCCTATCTGAATTTTATGCCTGCTCTGTAATTCTTTGAATGATTTTAAAGAAACTTTAACATATCTTAACCGTATTGAGCGGACATGCGTAGCTCAGAATGCACATAGATTGTTTCCTGAAAATGTTCATGTACGCAAAAAGATCACTAAACTGTCATTTCAGTGGGAACTGTAAATTATAAACACTTTCTTATTTCGTTTCTTTTGTTATTTTTCAGGAAAATGGGTCGTTTTTTAGGCACAAAAAGGAAAGGTTTAAAACTTTCAAGAATAAAACGTCACCTGTATCGTGAAAAGAAGAAGTCATCAGCGCTTACATATCCTTTTTTCGCCTTTTAAATTGTCCCCATGTGTCAAAAGATTCCGCGCATCGCAGACTCCAAAGTCCAAGAATTCACCAGAAAGTGCACGTATTACTTTTTCCAATTCAAAGAAAAATGCTTTATATTCAATTCACAACTATTAAGTCCCATGAAATGTTCTCCACATAAAGGATTTGCATAGATAAATAAAGTCAGTTGCAATAAACAGATAGACATTATGGATGAAATGGGTTACACAAAAAGTAACCGAGGTTTCGGGTGGGATATTTAATTTATGGAGAGAAGCCAATCATAAATTGAAATTTTATGTTTATTAAAATTCTCATTTCTGTTTATCATGCGATAAAACAGTTACAATATATCGAACTATTATGTAGAAATATCATGACCTGGGGCGGCATCTCGGGTTTTCCTTACAGACAATGTTCTCGGCCCATATCCTGTAAAGAAAACCTTCGATGTCGCATCAGGCCATGATATTTACACATAACAGTCTGTCGCTATAACTATAACTTGTGGAATATTAAAGTTAAAGATATTTTTATTAATGTAAACATTATTAAAGAAACATATTATATGACACGATAGGTACCCATAATATCCGCTCTGCGTCAACATTTTCATGTACTCGAACCTTTTAGTATTTTTAATGCTAGTATAAGCTAGTAAGCTCTGTCACTGTGGTAATCAAACACACTAATGTTACAATTAAACTTTCAGCCAAAAGATGCAAAACCTATACTGTTTCTATACATTGGCTATTCAATGATTATATGGAAGAGGTCCGTAGTTTTGTAGATGGTTTTCTACATCACTTATGAATGTCTTCAGCACATCTGGAGCTCAAATGCAATTTTGAGCAGCGATTCCCTTGTATGTAGCCAAATCTCAATAAATATTTAAACCAGGATTTGTTTGAATGTTTAGCACCGACCGGTAGTGAGATTTCGTAAAATCTATGTTTTTTGAGTCCGTTTAGTGACATTTTCTTCATTCATATTGCATGTTTTGGACACACCAGAACCCACGACGGAAAGAATATCTCGATGAAGACTGCATAGAAATCCAAAACAACAAGGGGTAATATAGAGGAGAGTCAGGAGGGTAGAATCACATTTCGATTTTCTTAAAAAATGGATTGAATTTTATATAAATGTTTAAAAAGATGAAAACTTACCCTGCGATCGGCCTATTTTTCCAGTCACATCTGATGTTATGCTTCACATCTGGTGCAGCGGAAATTCACACATCATTTTTACCGATGCTCATTTTTGAGATTCATATGGGGTTCCACCCCCGTGATAAGAACTAGAGAAAAGAAACCATACTGCTGTTGTCAAACTTTGTTCTGCGCTGCCACTACCTGCCCTCTGTGTAATACGACCTCTGAATATGGAGTTGATAGTGTTATAGAAACTTGACTTGCCGGCTCCAACTGGACCTATCATCAAGATTCGAGCCTCTGAGATGTCCAAATCCGGAAAAGGTTTAAAGGACACTACATCTTCTGTTAGCTCATCTAGGAACTACAAAAGTACAAAATAATTTATTCTTAATTCTTATTATGATTTTGAAAAAAAAAACTGAGATAAATTGAAAAGAAAATCTCAATTTGGTATTGATATAAAAACCTGCAAAGCAAAAATAGTTTTTGATGTTACATCTCGTTGTATGCTCATAATCATTGAAGATATATGATGAGTTATACTGAAAGATACCTGGAACTGGACGTCATTTTTCCACTGTGGCGAATGCACCACTGGCGCAGCGTTTGAACCACCGCTTCTGCAAAAGCTATGGCCAGTGTGATACATGTGTTAATCTTTCAATAATTAAACGACTATTTTTATTGGCTAATAAGTTGTGGCCTCAAGACACAATCTTGTGGCCACAAGATAATACGAATACGAATACGAATTTTATTAAGCATAAAACAAAATACATTGCTTATAGCCAATTTACAATGATACACATGTACAGTGAGAAAAATAGCAGTTAACAATTATACACAAGTTTTCTGAAGAATACAAGTTAATATGGGAACAAATAAGACTTGTACTTATCAACAATATAGTTTTTCAGAAAAAAATATCAGATTAAGATATACGTTTATGATTTACCCAATACAAAAATTTAGCTAAGGCACATATAGTTTTCTTTGAGTCTGACGACAAGATATTATCTAATTTATTCATAGTAGGCCAATGGCATGCAGTAGTATTTTTAAAAATATTTTGTTCGAAGATGTCGGTAGTTGGGACACACAAGGAGAAAGTGGTATTCACTCTCTATTTGCTTCATATTGCATGATTTACATAATCGCTGTTCTCTAGGAATGTTTTCGTATCTACCAGTTTCTATAAATAAATCATGGGAAGAAGTTCGAAATCTAGTTAAAGCAGTTCTGTATTTACTTTCTTGGACATGATCTAAATACTTTTCCATTTCAAAAGAATGCTTAAATAAACAATATGTTTGTAATTTTGGTGAATTATTGATAGATGCATACCAACTTTGTAGAAAGGTGTCAATTAATCTTTGTTTTATAGTATTATATGGTATATCTATATCAAACTGATTGTCCCAAATATATGAAAAGCCAAGACTTGACAAGGTGTCTTTGATATAAGAAGCCCAATTTTTTCCGTTATAATTTCGACCAGCATCTGTGCCTGACTTAAGAAGTAAATTACGTTTGCTTAACAAGTGATGCATCATTAAGTTTAAGTATTTTTGATCAATATCTTATCATGTTAAGTTTTCTAGTAATATGTAACGGGTAACGACCAAGCTCACCATAAAGTGCTGACAAGTTAGTAGATTTTTTAACCCCTAAGACTCTCCGCAAAAATTTAGTATGAATAACTTCTATATCTTTAGCATCGTGCATTCCCCATATCTCCGAATTATAATTCAAAATGGAACCGACTAGAGAATCAAATAATTTACATTTCTGATATGTTGGCAGTTCTATATTTTTAAATGCTTTAAACAGGTTATGTAAAGCAAATGAGGCATGTTGAGCTATTCTGTTTTGAGGTCTTAACCAATTGCCATTTTTAAAGAGGGTAATTCCAAGGTATTTAAATGATTCTACAAGTTCGATTGGTGTTGTAAATATTAAAAATATGCTGTGTATGCCTGCCTTTTTCAAAAATCATTGCTTTTGTTTTAGATGTATTTATTTTCAAACCCCATGTATTACAATAAGTTTCAATATCCGTTAGCATTCCCTGTAGAGATTCAGGGGATTTAGCAAAAAGTACTTAATCGTCTGCAAATAAAATGAGAAAAAGCTTAAGTTCGTTAATTGTAAAAATACCTTCTAAATCAGTGTTAATATTGTCTATAAGGTCATTTACGAAGAACATGAAGATCAGAGGTGAGCTCGGATCTCCTTGTTTCAAGCCTATATATGAGAATTGAAAAAATATGAATATGTAGAATTATACCTTACACATGATTTTACAGTAGTGTACATTGATTTTATTGCTTTAACAAATCGCGTGCTGATATTTTCTGCAATAAGCTTTTGCCACAAATCGATCTATCTATTTTATCAAAACATTTTTCGTAATCAATAAAAATACAATATAACTTATTACCCGAATTTAGAACATTTGATATAACTGCATGAAAAATAAAAACTCAATCAAACACTGATTTTCCTTTTTGGAAACCAAATTGTTCACTACAAATTTTATCATGTTTTATTGACCACTTACTAAGTCTATTTAACAATATCTGGGAATAAATTTTCGCAAGAATATTAATAAGTGTAATCTCTCTGTAATTTTTAGCATCATTAATTTAACATCTCTCTTTTGAAAACAGGCGTTATGATACCCTCCCCCCAAACTTTAGGATATTCACTATTAATAAACAATCTATTGTAGAGTTTAAGCAACAATGGAGACATGATATCGTAGGCTGCTTTAAAAATTTCACATATTACTTTATCATAGACTGGTGATTTATTATTATTTTGAGAAAATATAGCTTTCCGTAACTCGCACTCATTAATTTCTGCGTCTAGATCTTCATCAATTAAGTTATCATTTAAATAAAAAGTTTTCATTTTCATTTTGGCTTTCCTCGCCGAATAGTGAAAATGGTCATAAAGTTGTTCAACATTTAATGTATCAGTCTTTTCTTTATCATCTTTATAAGTATTTTTTATGTTTTGCCAAAATTTCCGGGGTTGAGATTTAGCTAAGTTATATTTATTTTTAAGCCTTCTTTTATTTTGAACTTATGTCTTGCAGATCGTTTAATTTTATTATAACGCGTTCGCGTATGTATAAAATGGAGGCGATTATCAACTGTATTGTGCCTATTAAAAACATTACGTGCTTTCTTAAATTCCTGTTTTGCCTCGAAGCAATCCTTATCAAACCATTTTTTGCTTAATTTTCCATGTTTATGATTTAAAATTCGCTTTGTTCCGAACACATCGAATGCATAGTCATAATAAGTCATGGCAACGAGATCTTGTGGCCCATAATAATAAGTAGTGGCCGCAAGATAATAAGTCGTGGCCACGAGATAATATCTTCAGGCAACAAGATCATAAGTAGTGGTCACAAGATAAAACAGTTGTGGCCACATGTCACGAGAGAATATCTTGAGGCTACCAGATAATAAGTCATGACCACAAGATAATATTTTAGGCCACTTGTAAGATAATAAGTTGTGGCCAGAAGATAACAAGTCGTGACCACACAATAATATATTGAAGCCTCAAGATAATAAGTCGTGGCCACGAGACCAAAAAATACTGCAAATGTCATCTTAATTATAGTCATACTGACTGTCCCCACCGTCAGTAGAGTGTTTATGTATGAGTCCTGTTTTTACGTGTCCGCAGTTTCCGCACTGTGTTTCTTCCCTATGACACACCTATAGGTGATATCGCCGTATCATGGTGCAGCGACATATCATTGGGACTTTACATTCTGAAGGCTGCTGGAGACATGACATTGGGCGATGTTCTTAATGTGCAGGCACCACTTGTTCCCTGTTCGAGAAGAGCTAGGCGGTGGTAATGACTGTTGCTTAACATTTACAGACACTTGTTAGTATATAAAACTAATTGAAAATTGAAATTGCTCTGTAACACAATTATTTCTCGAGTACATAGAAGAAAACGTTTAATTTGCACTAAACCTG
Source organism: Ruditapes philippinarum (assembly GCF_026571515.1). Classification (NCBI taxonomy): domain Eukaryota; kingdom Metazoa; phylum Mollusca; class Bivalvia; order Venerida; family Veneridae; genus Ruditapes; species Ruditapes philippinarum. Next base: position 185,700 of record NW_026854516.1, read on the forward strand.
ACATCCTCTTATTTGTATATAAGATAATGCATACGTTTTGGTATTTTTATTTTCTTTATTCTACAATCAACGACAGTTTACTTGATACTATTTTCTGTAAAGATTCACAGATAAATATTAATTCAGACTGAACTTATGCGGTTTATAACATTCATTTATTCTAACTTTAACTAAATAAACTTCCCCCAAACCCATATGAAATAATAGGATTTACCAGCGATAAAATAGCTATTCACCCAGTCACCACTTAGTGACATAATTTGGTTGGACAATTTGGACACATCATATTTACAAACATGTACCTTTTCATTCCAGCTTTTCGTTTTGCGCCAAGGCTCTGCTTTAATCTTTTTCCTTTGACCATCTAAATTAAAAAGAAAACTCTCCAAAGAAACATTTCATGCAGCCTTACAAAAATACTTTTATTCTAAGACTTCTATATATTGTTATATGACCTTGATGTTCAAATATGCGAAAAGTTATGACTATGTAATGGCAAAATTCAAATACACGTGTAGCTTAGAAAAAAATGACTAAGTTAATTAACCAGCATTTGTATTCGATGCAATTTCATTTCTGTAAAGCCTTGCAGTAAATAAATCTAGTGCTCGATGGGTATTTTTTGTTGTCACGCAATTTAGTAATCATTTTTTAAATAAATGATATGTTACGTTACATGAATTCAAGGATACCAGTTACATTATTCTTGAATCTCGCATTCATGCAGAAAACAAAAACTAGTTTGTTAAAACTTACCGGTTACTTTATAGACCTCGAGTTCTGTGACAATCATGTTTCCGTTGTTGATTTGGGTTATATCTTTCCCCTGGTTACTGTAACTTGTTCCAAAACTAGTCATATACCCATTCAGGGCAAAATAACCTCCAGAGTTGTTGACAGTTCCACTGAAGGTATAAAGATCGTGTCCCCCGCCAAAGGTTGGACCGTAACTTGGATGCCCATAAGTATCATTGCCTTGACCATTACGTGGAAATTTCGTATATGTTGGTGTTTTGCTGTAGTGTAACTGGTACAGGAATGCGTTCTGATCATTACTATAACTTCCTGAACTTTGCCAACTTACAGGAGCATAACCTCCATACACCGATCCTTGTTGATTATACAGCACTGTGACTGTAGGTCCCTGGTTGTCACATTTCTGATGAAACGTTGTAGCATTACATCCATCTCTTGTAATGGCGTAGAGAAGTGTAAATGTTTTAGGACCTGTACCTATCCATTGTTCTAGCTGGTCCATATCTTTGTCTGTTAACTTTCCTCCCATTTTGTCGCTGTAAACAAATCGCATGCAAGGTTAAACTCATTTTAGATCTAGCGTTAAATCTTTTCAGTGGTCGAATGTTTTCCTACTTCAGTGAGATTTTATAAATGTGAAATATAAATCATTGAGATGTTAGACATGTAATCAGCTTTACCATATGCGTCATATAATTATGTCAAGTCAGTTTAGCATTTACTAGTACCAAGACCGAATTAGATGGGGATATATTGACTTCATGAATTCATGATCTTAAGTTTACAAATTCACAATTTCAACAATTTCAAGTATTTTCCCAGTTTCGAGCTCATAAATTCATAGTTTGAAATTCAAAATCTTGCCCTTTTCATGTTGAAATGTTTAATTCTGCTTGAGCCTGTAGTAAGGGCCGGGACGTGGGCGGCACCCTGTATTTCCCAGTACCTTCTATGAACAAACTCAATCAAACGTACCGAGTCTACAACATTTTTAATTTGCCGTTTTGGACATTCTTTTTGTATTTTTTTCTTTATTTTTAACACAAGCTTTATTAATTCAGTTATTGTCATAGCAGCGTCTTGAATATATTGAATGTATTGAATATCAGTTTTCAGTTCACATTCTGTAAACAAAGCGTAGCTCATCAACGACGCCTGGTTGATGTGACAACTTTGTTAAAATGTCTGGAGAAGACAATCGAATATTCTCACAAACGCACATGACAGGTTCAATGTGTACGCCAACGGCTGATTTCGCAGGCGAAGTAAAGGACATCGTTGAATCACACAAAAGTCATTGAAACGTTCACCAACAATACGATATATAGGGAAAAATGTACTCATCCGTGAACAGGACACGGTCCCAGTCCTGCGGTGTGTAAAGTGTGAAGTGTATATTATGTCATCTTTACAGGTCAAAGCGTTCTACACGATGACCTTGCTAGACCAGGATGTATGACTGGACGTCATAGACGTATGCTTCGTTCAAGCAACTGATTATGGACCTTTCGGGACTTACGCTTCAAAGCAGGGATTCATCTAGTCGTCAAAGTAGCAGCTCGGAGTCGATCATAGATTAACAGAAGCTTGTCACAGACTGTGCAGCAGTCCCCTAATTGTGTTATGTTGTCTGATTTCCAACCTCAACTCATATTTATGTGGACATTGGCTTTAAAGAATTTTTTTCAGATTTCGATAGTAAAAACATAACTAGGCAGAAATTACACTAGAGCAATTGTAAGGAAAATGACATTTTTTCCCCCTAAGAGCATCATTTTTTACGTAACGAGTAATCTTATGATGTCAATTTAATATGTATCCAATTTTATAGTTCTGTAACCATAGCAATTACATTTATCATTTGATGAAAACATTAATATGCCATGCATAATCTCCATTTAATTGGTCTTCAATCAACATACTAGGTACCATCAACCTAGCTTTTGCACTTTTTGCATTGATATTGCAGGATCTATATTTATACAGATAGAAAGATCTCGAATGACAGACATATATATGAACGTGGAAAACAAATTAAAATGACCTGATGTCCCTCTATCAACTCACCAAGTATTATCAACCTAGCTTTTTCACTTTTTGAGTTTTTGCTGGATCGCCATTTCTTTGGAGGTCAGAATGACAAACGGACGAACAGGTGAAAAAATATATAAGATTGTGCATAATCACCATATGACCCTCTATACACATACCAAGTATCAGCAAGCTAGAATTTGTACTTGCTAGTTAGTGAAGGATCCCGATTTCTTCGAACAGTCAGAACGACAGAAAACTTAAACTGACATGCAAAATCTCCAAATAACCCTCTATCAATGAACCAAGCATCATCAACCTAACTAGTTCTTGTAAATTTTAAGTTATTGAAAGATACCATTTTTTGGACGGACAGAATGACATACAAACGAACGGATAAAAATATAATATGTTCATAATCTCCACATTATCCTCCATCCACATACAAAGTATAAACAAACTAGCTTTTGTCCTTTTTTAGTAATTGCTGGTGTAACGTTGTAAAGTGACCCCCATAGAATAATGATCCCCGGTCATTATTTTATATATAATAGTGATCCCCTAGTATATAAATTAGTGACCCCTTGGTTAATCAATAAAATATTGACCCCCACTTAACATACTCTAGCTGTTAAGTCAACGTCATATTACTTAAATTGCGTTTACGACTTGTTGTTGTTGTGCCTCCTACTGCCGTGACAGCAGCTGACAAGACAACCGTAAAATTAATAGGTTCCACTTACAATAAACGGACATCTAATAAGGAAATTTAAAGTATTAAATGCTTAATGCAAATTCACCTATTTGAAAGAGTGTTCATTTTCATTGAGATTACAGAGTTTTGGTAAAGCATTAGTTCAAAGCCCAGAGCAAAGCAATCTTTTTCCCATTCATATTTTGCCTTCATTTAGGCAATTCAGCTATATAAGCCATCATCTTTTTATGGGTAAATAGATGTTTTGACTGAGCGAAATCAATTCTTTATTACTTTATTTTTAGAACTAAAAGTAACAAATACCATGTATATTAAACAAACGTTTAAATCTATCACCTAATTTTTCTCTGAGCTGCACTCTTACTCAGTTATTTATACTAATAATGCGTAATGACGCATTTATGTTATTAATTATAAAGTTTGTTCACAGGTTATATGACACTATATAATATATATATATATATAGGCGAGGGTTATATTGCAAACAGCCGTTTATATACGGCCATATAACGTGTCAACAATCTTTATAACGAATTTATGATATTTTTAGAGAAAAAAGTAATATTTCTTCATGAATCGACAGCAGCCGTGTATATACATGGGTGCAAGTTAAAAATTGGGAAAAACCTGAAAACTGTAATTCACAATCATTTTTCTACATAATCTAATAAAACATGATGAAATTTGTCACAAAAACCTGAACTTCAGGCATATGCCTGAAAACTTGCACCCATGTTTATAAAACTATCTAAACGTCACGATTATCCATTGAAAAACGACGTTACAAACGTGCAGTATTATAAAGCGTTCGAATTATAAATGTTCGGATCCCGGAAAAGCCGTTTTATCAAATATTTAGTTGTTGTGCTTTACCCGCTTATAGTTAGAATGTTATATTTCATTAAGACAGAGCTACCTCAGAACTTGATTTTTCCACTGATTTGTATTAAGCATAATTCAAGTCAGTTAAAGGAGATAAATGACTGATTATAAGCAATTAAAGAAAAACATTATGTGTAGATAAAACCAACTACAAATGTGCAAAATATTTGGTTTGACGTTTTGTTATCAAAATGATTTGGAAATAAACTCATATTAATAATGCTCGAAATTAAATACTGTTCTTATTAGCTGAACGCTATAATCACTATGCTTTTTCAAGTTCAGATTTATGCTATTTTATTGCAATAAAATGCAGCTCGAATGACGTTTAGACCACTTTAATATACAGTATACTTCTACTGTAAGAACAGATTACGGCTAGTTTAAAAACAAATTATTTTTTATTTTAAGGGAAAAAAAACCCAACAAAAACAAGAGGGCCATGATGGCCCTGAGGTCGCTCACCTGTATGTAGGCCCCTGGAGCGGGGCCAGTTTAAACCCCAGGGCTTTTATTTGAACAAACTTGGAAGACACCCATTAGAAGATGTTTCATGATGTTAAGTTTTTACTACACACATATAATGAAAAACAATGACCTCTGCCCCTCCCCGCAGGGCCAATTTTTACCCAAGGGCTTTTATTTGAACAAACTTGGTAGACACCCATAAGAAGATGTTTCATGCTAAACATCTAAGCTCTAGCTCATTGGGTTTTTTAAAAGAAGATTTTTTAAGTTTTTACTATACACATATAGTTAAAAACAATGACACCCCTGGGGCGGGGCCAGTTTTGACCCCAGGGCTTTTATTTGAACAAACTTTGTAGACACTTACCAGAAGATGTTTCATGCTTAATATCTAAACTCTAGCTATTTGGTTTTTTTCAAAGAAGATTTTTTAAGTTTTTGCTATACACATATAAGAAAAATCAATGACCCCCGGGGCGGGGCCAATTTTGAACCCAGGGCTTTTATTTGAACAAACTTGGAAGACACCCATTAGAACATGTTTCATGTTAAATATCTTAGCTCTAGCTCTTTGAGTTCTTTAAAAGAAGATTTTTTAAGTTTTTTTTATGCATATAGGGAAAATCAATGACCCCCTGGGGCGGGGCCAATTTTGACCCCAGGGCTTTTATTTGAACAAATTTGGTAGACACTCGCTAGAAGATGTTTCATGCCAAATATCTAAGCTCTAGCTCTTTGGGTTTTTTAAAAGAAGATATTTAAAGTTTTTTCTTTCGGTTGCCATGGCAACCAGAGTTCTGCATGGAATGGAATTCTTTGAACAACTTTGTTAAGGCTTCACACAAGGAACATCCCTGTGAAGTTTCATTATGATCTGCCTTATGGTTTCAGAGGAGATGTCGTTTTAAAAGTGTGAACGGACAACGGACGACGTACGACGGACGACAGACGACGGACGAAGAGTGATCCTAATAGCTCACCCTGAGCATATGCTCAGGTGAGCTAAAAACACAACAACAACAAACAACAAAACTGCTTAAGTCGTTTGTAGTTATCGTCTATGCTACTTCTATAAACTTAAAAGAATCGCGCACTTTTAAAACCATTTAACGTCCCTCATAAATTAAAAAAAGTCACTTGCTATAAATGAATAATGAAATATCTAAGTTGCACAAAATGAAGGGAAGTTGTCCCTGTTTATGAATACTAACTATGAGTGCAATATAATTCATCAATTCTTTTACATCAACATAATTTTTCTCAAGTATTTCAATTATAAGTCGACACGTTGCTTATTCAATGCGGTTAAAATTAGTTTTATGGAAGACACGTGCTAATTTTGTTTTGTAGAAAATGACGCTCGTGCATTATCTTTTAGGTGTCTGATCAATTATCGACCTGTGATCTTCTTTTCTTTGCTTAATTAGGGCTCATCCACACTTCCAGGCTCTGAGAGTACGGACATTCTACTTAACCCTGTACATTAAACTTCTACACTATGTTCACTTGCTAGATTCTGTACACAAGGAAAGACTGTTATTCGTAAATTTTGCTAATAGCAGCTCGAGTTGATTGATGACCACTCAAATACAAGTAGAAGTAAGTCTATATTTTATATTAAATACGGATTTTGCATTTTGGGACTGATCATGATTTACAGGTAAATATCAACATCGTTTGCAAATGTCAACTTTATCGCCGTATTCAATTTGCAGAAAAAACAAATACTGCTCTAAACACTGACATATTTTGCTTCACAAAATTGTTTGATTTGGAAAAATTGATTAAGTTATGATGGAGAAATCAGATGGAACATTACTTTGGGTGCACTCGACGTAAACCCTTTTTACTTTCTTTTCGGAGATTTGAGGGGCTATATCCGGTGGACGCTGTACAACAGTGTTGTAGCAAACTCCCCGAAGCGGTTACTTCCCCTGATCAGCACAGTAACAAAGCGTGACGTAACCGCTGTGATGGTGTAAATCTAATTAATGCACGGACCTGTCAAATAGAAATCACAGAATTGTCTGTTTCTTGTGACGCGGTTTACTGCCGCCCAAATAGTAGACACAGTCAAATTCTGACTTACTTTCCATTTTTTTCTTCTTTGAATAAATATGCATGCACTTTCGCTTTCAGCCTTAATGAGAAATACGTGTACAAATTGTCAAAAAATAACAGTTGCTGTACAATTGACATCTATATGAACACGTGTAAAGCTATAAACCCTTAACTATCTTTTAATATCTTGCAAAAAGTAAAAATTAAGATGACTTAAGAAGTTTACTTACCTTCTATAAAATCGGCGTGTAACACATAAACAGACTAAACACTGTACGGAGAACTGTACTCGGACAAAAATATATAATGAGCACGGAAGCTGGGAGCGTCCATAATCTATAAATCTACAGCTGCTCACTTACAGAAAATCTACAGACACCTCGCGTAAATTTCACGCAAATATAACAGGCAAGGATCTTAAATTTCATATAATTTAATGAAATCTTATTTCGGCTGGTTTATAAATAAAGTAACTGTGTCTATAACGAATATCATAACCACCCGTATTTACAAATACAGATAACACAATCCTTACAGTGCGGTTGACCCTAATGCATTTTGCAGAAAATCTATTTTAACAATATACATGTACAAATTAGTTTCTGGGACATTTATCAACGGATAATTTGGACCTTACGGTCAATATGAACTTCCGGTAATATAAGTTATGATCCACCAGCAAAAGGGGTTGTAATGGTGCCAGGAGTCTCTATATTAGGGTCAGTTGATTTTTCATTTGAGTGAGCTATTCCGATAGTTTACGGAGTTGTCTGTGGTTCTTTTTGCTTCACCAGTAAAGCTGGAAAGTTGCCATATGAACTTGTTGTGTTGATGCAACAAAAACATTGAGAGAAAAAAAACACAGAAAAGCCCAATGGTATCTTCTTTAGAATTAAGAAAAGTGTTCTTTTTCATCACACGCATGATGTTTGACTCTAGCATCCTTATTTTCAAGAGTTGTCTCCTATTTGAACTAAGAGTTTTGCTTCAAAAATCATAATTATGCTCTTAGTCTTATAATATTTGTTACTTGAGGGACTGTTCCAAATTATTGTTTTATCTTTTCAGTTTTTAGAGCGTACAAATTTCTGTTTCACTTTCATCAACATGGTCACATTCATGTAATGAGGTGACAACAGGTTGAACATTTTAGTTCTTCTTAATTGATACTGATACAGAAATATATTTAAATATTATAAATGATTTGTTTTCATAGTTTGTCTGTGTCCAGTAATTACTTAGTCGAGCAAGCTGTTTCCTCTGACAGCTCTTGTTTATTTTGACAGCTCTTGTTTATTTTGAATATTTGTATTTTTCTAGAAAAAAAAGCGTTTCATGTATTCACTAAGTAATTTTGTACAATTACGCCCCTATGTCTAGGTTTCCTTTATTAACTATGCAGCACTGAGAAAGGTAGAGCACACGTTCTGTCCGCGAACAGGTCTTGATCTACCAGATATCAAACAGTACCGTACCAAAAGTAAAAAAGTAACGGGTTATAGGCAGAGCTGCATCAGTACTAAGGGTGTAGTACTTAAGTACCAGTACCAGTACTTGGCAAATTATGCAGTACCATTACCAGTACCAGTACTAGATTTTAGCTCGGTACTGCAGTACCAGTACTATTTTTTGTGAAGTAATTAAGTATCAGTACCATTACTTTTATATATTCATCAAAGTTTGAATAAATACAGTGTCAAACAAATAATTGCAAATATTATTCAATCATAATTTACTTTAAAGCTGCATGCCTCCAGATGACCCAAAAATATTTCAAGAAAATTAAACTTGGAAAAAAATCACTAAAACTTTGAGAAAAGTAAACAAATTAAAGATTCAAGTGATAATTTATATCTTATGTGCAATTAATGACTGTATTTTGTAGTATTTATCACTATATTTCTACTGCGTTACTAACGCAGTAGGGGCTATTTATGCATATTTTGACCTCTTTTTGGTAATTTACGTCGATTCTAAGTGCCGATTGTAATGTGTCAAGTACTCTCTGTGTTCATTTAACAATATTTTACCTTTAAATACATTTTCAAAATTTTCATGAAAATTAGGATGAATCTGGAGGTGTGCTGCTTTAAAGTTAACATAACATATTTACAACTTTATAGTTTTAACATACTTTTTACAAACAATATTTACAACATATATTCATGTCATATCTAATTGTTTAGTAACCAGTCAACTGTATAAATACAATGCAAACATCTTTCATTTAAAACACAACGTACAGTCTTTTGTTGCCTTTCACACCTTCACACCTCTGTTCAATTTATACCTCTAAGTCACTTATAGCTTTAGTAATCCATACGAAAACGGTACATGTATGTGAATTAAATTTGGGAGGCCAAACTGACAAAGATTTTAAGCAGAGACTTCTTACAGCAACAAAAACAACCTATGGATGTGTCCACTTTTTATGTGCGTGTGTGTGTGTGTGTGCGTGTGTGTGTGTGTGCGTGCGTGCGTTCGTGCGTGAGTGAGTGAGTGCGTGCGTTGGTGCGCGTGTTGGTGTGTGTGTGTGTGTGTGTGTGTGTGTGTGTGTGTATTTGCGCCACCGGTTGCCCATATAGGCGAGTCCTCCTAAATAGTATTGGTCATTTTAGGTGCAAGATACAGAAAGATGCCCCAATTCCAGAAGCTTCTTTTGGTTCTTTAGCGTGTTAAGTTTTAAAGCACTCGTATACGGGACCTCAATTTAAAGTCTCATCCGAAAAACTGATAAGTAGTTTTAGTTGGCCAGCCCAGGAACCGAACCCACAATGTCGATATTACAAGTCTCGAGCTCTAACCGATTGAGCTATGCGGGCTGGCTTGCCACTTTTTACCTAAAAAAGTTCTATTTATACTTATAATGCAAGACTACTTCATGTACATGCTCAAGACAATAAACATGGTGTCAAATTTCCAATTTGAAATTTATTTTTTTACGGCATATATTTTTATATTTATTTATTTACTGTTAGAAATACATGTAGTAGATCGTCCAAGTCAGTTTGTAGATTGTATGAAATTTCATAACATATCACAGAAACGTTACATTTCATGTATTATGTATGGAATAACTTTAGGGCCATCGTGGTTATACATTTTCTAATCTAGAGGACGACAATACGACAGTGCGATAGTGCGATGACGACAATACGACGGTGCGATATTGCGATGCGACAGTGTGATAATGCGATGACGAAAGTACGGTATTGCGATAATACTATCGCATTGTGGTTATCGCAGTATCGCACTGTCGCATTGTTGCCATCGCATTTTCGCACTTTTGTCATTGGGTTATCGCACTGTCGTCATCGCACTATCATATTATTAATTGTTGCCATCTCGTTATCGCATTGTCGACTGTCACCTTCCGGTGGACAATTATAAACTGCTGACGAATAAGCTGACGGTAAATAATATGGGAACAATTTTTTCTTTTGTCAATAGATTTTTTTCTTCATGTTTTAAATCTCTTTTTCTTTTTTTCTTTTCTTTCTTTCTTTTTCTTTCTTGTAAACTGAAAACGTGTAAATAAAATTATAAATTAATAAAAAGTAACATTGTATATCGAAAGATGGGGGAAATACTTATATAAAATACACGAAAATTAAAAAGCCGAAATATTTTATTTTGAATATATAAGTTTTCTCTATAAATGTTCTATATGTTTAACTGGTCAGCAAATTATACTATACGTTTTACTGGTCAGCAGTTTTTCGCATGACGTACAGTGCGTTAAATCTGCTGATCATATAGAATAAGAAAATACGGCAAAAGCCACTTAAGCAATTTATTTAATATTTTAGTTTCTCAGCAGTGGATTAATTGGTTTGCGAGATGTAGAGTATTTTATATTAACTAACATTACAATATAAATAAGAAATTGCTGGCAAAATAACATATTTCTATAGATATCTAATTGGTCAACAGTGTAACTGGTCAACATATTTTACTATGTGTTTAACCCTTCACCTAATATAGATGTGTTTTCACGTTTTGCACCCCCACCCCTCTGAAGCCTCAAATAGTGAAAACAATGCCCTATTTAATCCCCAAACACTTTTCGGCGCAAACCTCTTATCTAAGAGATACATCGGGTTGCCAGAAGGGTTTGTGCCCTCTTCAGCATGAGGGTTTGAAGGGGGACTGCCGCCGCACTCAACTCTAAGAAATGTTTGGACTTGTGAGAGGCTCAAAATGGCATCAGGTCGATCTTAAGGTAACGTGCAACCAACGTTGAAACGCTTTTCACTCTATCCAATTCCATTGAGAAATTGCAGCTTTGATGGAAAAATCAACTCAAAATAGTGATTTTGAGATGTCCTCTTCTTGCCATTGTAACAAAAATTAAGAATTTTTTTGACATTTCCTTTTTCACAAAAGGCTTTAAAATTTTGTCCAGGGTAAACAGAAACAGAAAAACAGACATCTTTATTAACTTATACATAACTCATACATTGTATTTAATCTTAAATACATTAAAATCAATGATTTAAACATGACACATATCTGGAACATATAACAAAAGTTTAATCATAATTATTATGTTCTCTAACATATTTAGTTACATATTGATAACAAAACAGTAAAGGTTATAACTACACAGAATCCGGTTCATAAATTTAATTCAAACATAAGACCGTTATTTTCAGTAAAAAAAGGAAAAAAAACAAACAACCAAAAAAAAAAGAGCATAATATAATTGACAATGCGAGACACAGTGCAGGACGACGTTCAGTTGCGCAAATAACCTCTAAAGTCTCATGACATTGCAAAACGCGATTGTCCGCCAGTACCTCGATTAATCACTCCCCCCTCTTGGCAGACAAAACCGATCATGGAGTACTATCGTATTGTCACCATCGCATTTTTTTCCCTGTCCGCCATCAATTTTCGATTTCGCCATCGCATCTTAATATGGGCATAGTACCGTACTGTCGTCATCTGCATATGAATCAGCACTGCTGCCCAACCGAGACTATCGCAATTGGCCTCATCGACTGTTTTACCCGTCGTCATTTGGGTGCCAAATTTGGGCCCCCTGGATTTTTAAAATAAAATTACCCATGGGCCCCCAACCCATATTCCCCCGAAATAAAACCCCTCTATTCCTTTCGCCCAAAGTTTGATAAAAATCAAAGGGGTAAAAAAAAAAGTTTTAAAGGGGTTGTCCCCTTTTTTCCCTATTTTTTAAAAAATCCATACCCAAAAATCGAAATTCGAAAAAATGCCGGGAAACCATATTAAAATTAATTATCGTTTTCAAGAAAAAAGTTAAGTTTTAAAGAATTTTTTTTTTGCGTTTTCCCCGTTGGGCAAAATTTTTGCCTTTGGGATTTGGCCGTTTCTTTTTTAAAACATAAAGCAGATTAATTTCCCAAACACCTATCCAGATTAAAAACTACATGTAATATGTTTCAAGTTGATACAAGGTCTAGAAGTCAATGAACAAAAGTTATTTATTAAAGAATATATATAGGATATTTTTGTATTATGTATGGAATTAACTGGCTCCTTATTCCTTAATTGACTTAAATATTTTTCAAAATATTATTACTCATGATTTTATTGATTCATCATTGCAATTGTAATGAAAAATTATCAGAAATGATCGCAACTACTGTCTATCTTTGCATTTCTTCTTCTGTTCCTTATTCGGAGTTGAATAAGTAATAAGGAACTGGTTCCTTATTCCTTGCTCGACTTGAACATTTTCTTTTTCCAAATTATTTAGATACGGGGGGTTATGCAATGATTTTGACGATTGAATTTTGCAATTCTATTGCATATTTGAGCCGCGTCATGACAAAACCAACATAATGGGTTTGCGACCAGCATGGATCCAGACCAGCCTGCGCATCCGCGAAGTCTGATCAGGATCCATACTGTTCGCTATCAGTGTCTTTACTTGTTATAGGGTTTGTAAGCGAACAGCATGGATCATGATCAGACTGCGCAGGCTGGTCTGGATCCATGCTGGTCGCAAACCCATTATGTTGGTTTTGTCGTGACGCGGCTCATTTATAAAAAAAACAACGACAATGCAGTTGCCGTATCTTCTGTTCCTTTTTCAGTGTTTCCAGTGTGGTTCTAGTTTGCTGATCACTTATAAATATTTTTTACATAAATACTTATTCTGCTGTTCTTTTTGTAGATTTGAATAAGGAATCAGGAAATAGTTCCCTATTCCTTATTCGATAAAGGAATAAGGAACTTCCTCCTTATTTCTTATTCGAAAAGGGATTTAAGAATAAGGAATAGGGAACTAACTTTATATTCATACATATAACACGTATATTTACGAATATAGGCAGTTTCATAAAAAATATACAAACTATCTGCATTAAATCAAAGTACAATTGTGGACAATTTTAAAAAAAACACCAATATTTGAATTTGTCACATGTTTATTTCAAGGAAATAACGTTAAATGATTTAAAATCACAATAAAATCCACGTGACCGTATGTGACAATGATATGTCCTTATACATGTATAAACATAGGTAGACCAGAGCGTGTTAAAACTCGTGACTTTGTTTCTGTAAGAAAGGCTGATTAAAACTAACTTAAAATCTGTACCGAAAAGGAATGCCTGAAGTTCATTTCATCCGACTTTCAATACCTTGAAATTAAATAAGAGTCAACCGACACTATATGTTAGACCTAAAAATATAAACAAGAGGCCCAAAATGGCCACAGATCGCTCACCTGACCCATCGAATTCATCCGAACAATTACCTAGACACGCATTCTGACCAAGTTTTCATGACAGGTGAGTCAAAAATGTGACAACAAGCGTGTAAACAAGGATTATCCATATTTGAGCACTGTGACCTAGTTTTTAACCCAAGGCAACCCATATATGAACCTGACATAGAAATCATCAAAACAAAATTTCAGACCAATTTCCAGGATACTTGGATGAAAAGAGTAGCCACTAGAGTGTTAACAAGATTTTTCTATGTTAAGCTCCCGTGACCTAGTTTTTCATCCAAGATGACCCATGTTTGAACTCATCCGAGCATTTACCTAAACAAGCATCCTGACCAAGTTGATGATGATTGAGTCAAAAATGTGACCACTAGAGTGTTATCAAGGTTTTTCTATTTTTAGCAACTGTGACCTAGTTTTTCATCCAAGATGACCCATGTTCCAACTCATCCAAGCTATTACCTAGATAAGCATCCTGACAAAGTTTGATGATGATTGAGTCAAAATGTGACCGCTAGAGTTTTAACGAACAAGTGTGGACAGACGACGGACGACAGACGACGGACATTTAACGATCCCTAAGCTAGCTCAGGTGAGCTAAAAAAAAGAGAGGGGAAAATCATATTTTTACCCATGTAACTAGCTACCTGTACATAACCATGTTAAGTGATTACGCACATGAAAGAAGATGATTGCTCACATGTATTTAGTTCAGTGTACACATATATTAAGTTGGCTGCACACATATATTCAGTAAACTGAAGACTTATATAAGGATGACTGCATACATGTATGAAGATGACTGCACACATGTATGAAGATAACTGTACACTTGTATGAAAATGTCTGTATTTAGTGGACTTTACACATGTTTTAAGTTGAGAATGCATTTGTATGAAGATGCCAGCACACATGTATGAAGGTGATTGCTCACATGTATTTTGTAGTATTAAGTTTACTACACACATGTATCAAGTTAACTGCAGAATTATATAAAAATGACTGCAAAAATGTATAAAAATGACTTCACACATGTATTTAGTTGACTGCACAACTGCATTAAAATGCCTGTGCACTTGTATCGAGATGACTGCACACATGTATAAAGTTGACTGCACACATGTATAAAGTTGACTGCACACTTATTTAAGTTGACTGCACACATAAATTTAATTGATAGCGCACGTGTATTAAGTTGACTTTGCACTTCTATATAAAGTTAACAGCATACATGGTTTAGTTCACTGCACACATGTGTTTAATTGACTGCACACATTTATGAAGATGATTGCACAATGCAAACATGTATAAAATGACTGCACACATTATTTTTTTTTATTTAGTTGACTGCACGCTTGTATGAAGATGACAACACACAGGTTATTAAATTGACTGCGCATATGTATTAATATGGAACGCCGTGACTGTCTTATGCTATCAATATTTTTGCTATCTTCTGAAATGATGATATTATTTTGTCATTTAAGCATATTAACATGTGCAATTTACATCATATCTTGTCTAAAGACAATGCTGACTTGTCCAAACAGCATGTTAACTTGTCAAATAATCATTATGACATGTGCAAACAACATGTTAACTTGTCAAAGTATCGTGATGACTTGTGCAAACGACATGTTAACTTGTCAAAATAACATGATGACTTGTGCAAACGACATGTTAACTTGTCAAAATGTCATGATGACATGTGCAAACAGCATGTTAACTTGTCGAATTATCGTGATGACATGCTCATAACACCTTAACAAGTTAACATGTGTTTTGCACAAGTCATCACGATTCTTTGACAAATTAACATGGCATTTGCACAAGTCATCATGATAATTTGACAAGATAACATGGCATTTGCACAAGTCATCACGATACCTTGACAAGTTAACATGCTGTTTGCACTTGTCATCATGACATTTTGACAAGTTAACATGTCGCTTTCACAAGTCACCATGATACTTGGACAAGTTAGCATGTTGTTTGCACATGTTATCACGATGGTTTGACAAGTTAACATACTGTTTGCACATGTCATCATGAAATTTTGACAAGTTAACATTGCATTTGCACAAGTCATCATTACACTTGGACAAGTTAACATGTCGTTTGCACAAGACATCATGATACTTGGACAAGTTAACATGCTGTATGCACATGTCATAACGATAATTTGACAAGTTAACATGCTGTTTACACATGTCATCATGTAAATTTGACATGTTAGTATGGTATTTGCACAAGTTATCATAATACTTTGACAAGTTAACAGTACGTTTTGACATGTCAGCATGATGCAAGATAACATGTCATTTGCACAAGTCATCACGATTCTTTGACAAGTTCACATGTTGTCTTCACAAGTCATCATGGTAATTTGACATGTTAATATGCTGTTTGCACAAGTCATCATGATACTTTGACAAGTTAACATGCTGTTTGCACATGTCATCACGATAATTCGACAAGTTAACATGTCGTTTGCACAAGTCATCATTATACTTTGACAAGTTAACATGGCGTTTGCACAAGTCATCATGACACTTTGACAAGTTAACATGCTGTTTGCACATGTCATCACAATAATTCGACAAGTTAACATGTCGTTTGCACAAGTCATCATTACATTTTGACAAGTTACCATGTCATTTGCACAAGTCATCATTATACTTTGACAAGTTAACATGCTGTTTGCACAAGTCATCATGATACTTTGACAAGTTAACATGCTGTTTGCACATGTCATCACGATAATTCGACAAGTTAACATGTCGTTTGCACAAGTCATCATTATACTTTGACAAGTTAACATGGCATTTGCACAAGTCACCATGACACTTTGACAAGTTAACATGCTGTTTGCACATGTCATCACAATAATTCGGCAGGTTAACATGTCGTTTGCACAAGTCATCATTACATTTTGACAAGTTACCATGTCATTTGCACAAGTCATCATTATACTTTGACAAGTTAACATGCTGTTTGCACAAGTCATCACGATACTTTGACAAGTTATGATGTTGTCTGCACATGTCATCATAATCATTTGACAAGTTAAAATGTTAGTTGTACAAGACAGCATGTTCCTTTGACAAGACATGATGTAAATTGCACATGTTAACACGCTCAAACGACAAAATAATATCATCGTTTCACAAAATAACAAAAACTTTGATTACATAAGACAGTCACGGCGTTCCATATATTAATGTGACTGCACACATTTATTACGTTTACTGCACACATGTTTAAATTAAATGCAAACCTGTTTTATGTTGACTGGATAGATGTGTTTAGCTTAACTTCGCACTAATTTTAAGTTTTCTGTGCTCTTGTTTGAAATTGACTTCATGCGACAGCAAACCAGTATTTAGACCATTTTTATAAGCCCAAACACAAACGCTATGCTAAAACATGATATATATCATTTTCGATTTATTGTATCAAATAATATATCTTTGAACACGTTGCGTGCATAGAATGTAACGCTAGAAAAAACCCATACACTTGTTTGAAAATGTTTTATATGAGCAGAACTCAAACCAACCTGGCAGAATGTTAGCTTGCTTCCTCTCCAAAACCTTTGATGTAAAAAGAACAGCAAACAGTGTCATATGAAACACACGTGCACGTCGCACGCACATACAAACAACAACAATATATGCTATAAAACAACCCCCAAAACAATGCGTTTTTTAAAGGATCACCTGTATTAATACAAATAATCAATTATGTTGAATAGGTAAAAATGTAAAACAACAACAACAATAAAAACTATGGCAAAGAAATTATATAGAATAATTGTGAAAAATATTAACAAACAAAGTTTTATCTGATGTTTTATCAGTCTAACTTTCATCGCACACACAATGGTGATAATAAACCCTTTCCCTTATTTTTCTCTAAATAAAAGTTTTAAATACCATTTTAGGGCATTAATTACTATGGTACAACCATAATAAGTCCATGAGATTCGAAAAACGATGTTTAACATGACGTTGTCAACCAAAGCGTGTACCACGCCCAGGACTCACTCTTGCCAATTAAATTTGGAGATTAAACAATTTACCATCCAAGTTAAGCTGAAGAACTCAAGCCTCACTGACAGTTTCAAACGCATGAGATAGAGTGTGTAAGAGGAGAAGAACCTCTTTAATGCAACAATAAGAACTGATTTACAAGTATTTATTGACTTGTTTACATATTTGCAGTGTTTGTACACAATAATTTTTTTGAAATTTGTCAATCTACATGTATTTCACTAGTGATAAGTTGGTGTGGTCGTCCCTATGGCTCCGACAGTGAAGGTTTCCGACATTTTCATAGAATACTGATAAAGTCTGAATGTTACATATACATCATACGCCCTCGTGTTTATCTAAATATTTCATAATTGTTTAATAATAAATGGCAGGTCACATGTATGGCACGGCGCACCGAATAAAACACGAGGAGTAAATAGTATAAAAGCTCTTTTGAATGAGTTATTCATCACTTCAAAATTCTTCACAAGGTAAATCAAGTCGACAAATATGAAAGTTGTTTGTGTTGTTTTAATGTGTATTGCTAGTGTAATCTGCCGACAGACGACAGTTGAACGCCTGATAAGCGATGGGCGATTTAAGACTCTTGTACACTATGTCACAAAAGCCAATCTTACCGGCACGTTAAACAGCAGCGAGTTTACAATCTTCGCACCTACCGACACTGCGTTCCATAAGCTTGACTCGAATATTAAAGCTGCGCTCGATCACGACAATGCAATCCTTACAGACGCTTTATTGTACCACGTCATATCCGGAAGAGTACCTAGTTTAGCTGCATCAAACGAGGCTAAGTTAACGATGGCTAACAACAAAGTTGCACGCATCAACGTTTACCTTCACAATAGTAAGGTAACCATCCAAGGCTGCGTTATTTCTCAGTTAGATTTAACGGCAAGCAACGGTATTATCCACGTTCTTGACAACGTAATGTTGGCACCAACAGGCAACATTGTTGACTATGTCGCTGGTCATACTAAATTTTCCACTCTCTTATCACTTGTTCAACAAGCAGGTATTGCTGATACGCTGAAAATGGACGGTCTTACTGTTTTTGCACCGACAAATGGAGCCTTTTCTAAAATTCCAGTAGACACTACATTATATATGATATTCAAAAAAACGAACGGACAAACTTTGTCAGTTCTACATACCATTTGTTAAATGCACACAATATCGGCGGATATAGGCAAAGGAACATTTCTAGCAACTATAAAACCCTAAAGACCATCTTGTCCTCATTTCCATGCAAGCATTGACTCACGAGACAATGGCCTCGTTGAAACAAACAACTATTTCAGACAACGAATGTGATTATTCCACTCGTGGACACTTCTCTTTTCCGCAAGATCCAGTTTTGTAGGACTTAATTTATAAAGATCATTATAATCTACTCCAGAGAACTCTCTGTTATTATACATTTTTAAATAACATGTCTAATTTATTTTTTTATATACTATACAGCAATATATGATATCGTTAATAATAACATAAATTAGCATTAAACAAGTCTAAGAGTATCATCAAATATCTACAAATAGAATCAAGTGTAGCAAAATCACACATAAAAAAAAATTATATCTGCCATTTGGGGGGGGGAAAACAAAAAAAAAAAAAAAAAAAAAAGGTAGGGGGGGGGGGAGACCTTTTGTATAAAAAATTCAAAATCTTTTTTTCCTTTCTAAATGATGAATCTATTTTTTTATTTGTTGAAATGTCACCTGTACCAAGCATACTTAGATCAAAGCATATAAGAATGATTTGAATCGTGACTTAATGTACTAAAATTCAAGAATTATCATTGAATCTGAAAAATGTAGAGATAGTTAAAAATTATCAATATTTTCAAACGTTATAATAGAAAAGCAACCGACACCGAGGCTATATGATTTGTAGAGGGCTACCCCAGTATAATCAGACTCTCCGAGGTGTTTTGTTTGTCTTTCTCTTTTGTATCATTTATCAAACATAAAAGCACGTTCCCTGTTGTCACAATATAGAAACCCCGGCAAAAATGAACCAATGAACGAACATCTGAATATGACATTTCAGTCGCTTTCCCTTTCTCTGCCGTCACAATATGTAAACCCAGCAAAAATGAGCCATCAATGGCATGCTCTGGAGTGCGGGTAACGCGGGGTAACTAATACCTGCCACTCCAGTTTAACGCACTGTGCATGTATATGTATACGATTTAACCCTGACACATTTTTTAACAGAAAGGTCTCCAAACTATGATACAAATAAAAGAAACAGTTCGCTGTATCAATGATAACCATTTCCTCTGACTGTATCATATATATTTTAGATATATTATGATAAATAAGAATTGAATTTGTAATAGACTTATTTCATGTATATCATGCTATTGATGTTATGTAACTGCTGATTGTATTATTACTGTATACTGATAGGCATACTGCCTTTGTATTAATAAAGTTTATCTTATCTTATCTTCTTATTATTATAGTTTCAAGTGTCTGGGCCCTAATAAATGCCGTTATTATTTGTTTGGGTCGTCGGACCAAATAAATAATGGTAGCAAAATTTCAGACCCTGAAAGGCTTATTTGCAAAAATCATCGACAGTTTTTCGAACCCCCTCGAAACGGTTACTTCCCTTTATAAGTGCACTAACGCCGAAAAATTAATTGGAGATCACTATATCGATTGCCAAATGACAGGCGCATTAATTTTCAAGCCTTCCCGCGGAACAAAAATATAGTTGCCCGATTGTCATTGTGTAATTTTTTCACATTAATACTAGTACATCCTTATATCAAGCTCCATTAATATTTACATCATGTTAAACAACAGTTTACCTGAAAACAAAATATCTCGAAAATATAATAAGGGGTTACAAACCCTAAATTTAGAATTGCGTTTTCTTCAGGCTCGCTGTTTTATAATTCCCCCCCGTGATCGAGGGGTTACACACTCAAGGAAGCCGAGAGGTCTGGAGTTCAAATCCCTGTTGTGGCAATTCACTTTTTTAATTCTTTTTTTTTTTTTAATTTGTTTAAGCCAGATAAACATTGAATTGAATATCTGTGTTGCAATTAGCCCTATAGCCAATTTACTACAGTTATAACACTGGAAACAGCATTTCTTGCACTATTCAAAAACAAATTGGTTTATAATCTCACAACATTCATCTATCTGACATCCGAGACCCAAACAAATTCAGCGCCTTTTGTGCTTTGATTATATATATAGTCAATGTAGTCATGGAAATATTCAGATTTGTTTATTTGTTACGTATTTTGTACGCTGTGTTTTCATTCAATTCATTGTGGGCTATTGTGTATGGAGAGAGATTTACAGGCTAACCTTACTTTGTTTTCATATTTCACTGCGTCATTAACGATAAAAGTAAGTTATTACGTGAGATATAGACACACACGGTAGGTTCATTTCATCGATCAATCATTCAATGTGATTTACAATGTTTTAGTTATAGGTCGTTGACTTCAAACCACTTGCCCCTCACCGCTGTAGGTTCGATTCCCGACAGGGACTTTGGATTGTTTCATGTGAGGAAGCTATCCAGCTAGCTTACGGAACGTCGGTGGTTCTACTCAGGTGCCCATTCGTGCCTGAAACAATGACGGAAGGGCATATAACCTGTCAACAATCTTTATAACGAATTTATAATACAGCAAGCATCATTTTTAGAGGAAAAAAGTAAGATTTCAGCAGCCGTGTTTATAAAACTATATAAACGTCACGATTATTCAATGAAAAATGCCGTTACAAACGTGCAGTATTATCAATCATTTTGTTTCAAACACATAAATGAAATATTTATCTTATGTATACATGTACCATATCACACGCCGGCCTTGAGGCCGGCGTGTGATTAGACCCGTGCCCTTAAAGAGAGTAGAAAGCGAAACTTAACTTATATAATTTTAGTAGGATTAGCAAAATATTTTGATATCATGTTGGATGTTGCTTTTTTTTAGGTTTGGCCTTAAAATATTTCAATTGTTTTCAAATGTGTGTAATAAGTAAAAACGCAGACCACGCCTCTCAACAACACCTTCGCCTGTGCATAGAAGGTGCGCAAAGGATCTTGTAAAACAGTCAATATTTACGAACTGGACTATAGCATATGTTATGATTCATTTGAAATATTGCAATGATAATATTAAACACTAACTTAAATGCCAACCGAATGAAGTGAACACAAAAATAAAAGTATTCGTCAATGTTTGTCATTTATCAATAAATGACAATATTTTTACTTAAATGCGTTTTGTTTTTATCAAAATTCAAAGTAAGAAAAACTCGTGTTTATATACATTCATAACAGATTCATTTTTACATTAACATCCCTTTCCTTGGCGGTCAAGAAACACACATGGGCCATGAAGATTAATTTCAACTCAGATTGGCCAATCGGAAACATTGGGAAATAAAGTAACAAACAGTGCTTATCTATTGATATGCTTACATTTCTGGCAGTTCAAATTAACAAATTATACTTTTTTTTATAGAGAAATATATTAATGTTTACAAAGGTTCTAAAACCAACACGCATTCCGTAACCCATTACAATTATCACAGGTCGATTTATTTGTTATGTTAAGTGTTCATTTTTCTGTGCACTGTTTGTCATTTCGACCTTCGACCATTATACTGTGTTGATGCGATAGAAAAGCTTGGAAAAAGTAACATTTCTTCTATGCTACTATAAAGGGTATCTTCTTTAGAACTAAGATAATTATTGTTCATTTTCATCACACTCATCATGTTTGACAGGTCCATATCTCATGCATGTTTCAATAGTTGTTTACTACTATTTGCACTAAGAATATTGCTTCATGATCTTAGTCTTATTAATTTTTGTTACTGAAGAGACTAACCTCAGATTTAAAAATGTCTTTTCAGAGTTTTTGTTAGAGCATAGAAATTTCTGTTTTACTTTCATTAACATGGGCACATTTATGTTATGTGGTGACCAAATGTTGAATATTTTAGTTTTTCTTAATTGATACTGATACATAAATATATTTATATTATAAATGATTTGTTTTATAATTTTGTCTTCCTTTACTACATCCAGTATTTACTTAGTTGTGCAAGCTGTCTCTTCTGAAAGCTATATTTGTCTTTTTCTTTAAAACAAGTAGCATGAGTAGGTCTGCTCAGCAATAGTGTTGAATTTTCTAGCTTACTTAATTAACTATGCAGCTCTCGGAAAAGTTGAGCATGCTTTCCGCGAACATTTTTTGTTATAAATCATCAAATAATTTGATCAACAATAACGGGTAATAGCTCTAGCAATCCACACAAAAGCTGTACATGTATGTGAATTTAATTTTGGAGGCCATACCGACAAAGATTTTAAGCTGAGACGACTTGCTACGCCGCAAGTTAATGCAACAAAAGCAACCCATGGATGTGGCCGCTTATGCCC